>NC_030990.1:1395937-1399926 GCF_000149955.1 Fusarium oxysporum f. sp. lycopersici 4287
TCCGCAACATTAGAACTAGGGTCCTCACGCCCAAGCCCCATTCAGAACAGCTCCTCAGCCCAGCAGAGCTCAGCACAATCGCAGAGAAGCTCAGTCCAGCCCAGCTCAGCTCATTTCACTGGACGTCAAGCATTCCTCCTCTGCCATCATATTCCATTATTCTCAACTATCGCCCTTGGCATGCCTCACGGGCTCTCAGACTTCATACTGGCTTGACAATTTCCGTTCTGGGCCACATCGCAAGCCGCATCCGCGTTACGTCTGTCCGCTCGAGCCGCTTCTCAACCTAACTCTTCGCTCGCGCCGCTGCCTTCTGCTGCTGCAGTGCACTCATCCGTTCTTCGACGCTTTCTGCAAACCTTCGTCAAACTCGAAAATCCAGAAACAAGAGCCTCATCGTGTCTACGCTGCCTCATACCATCGTTCGCCGCATTTCAAGTTGACTTGCTTCTTGCCTGCCTGGCCCTGCCACAGTACCTAGCCGCTGCACCACCACATACGCCGCCAAAAGCACAGTACTGCACCGCACCCGATTGCACTCACATGAACACAAGCAACCACCCTGCCTCGTGTCAAGTCGTTCTGACTACGTCTTTCCCTTCTCCAACAAACATCAGAGGCCCTTGTCACTTTGTTCCTTATTAGTCGAAAATCTGACGCATCTCACGATCGCTCAGTGTTAGCAGCCGTAACCAGATCTCGAGGTCACCAGCTCCACGAGTCCCAACTGCGCATCATCGTCATCACTGCCCGTGTCGACTGCATTACGGACTACAGTAAGTACATATCTTTCACGTGAACTACATCACTGGCCCTTCTATTCCTCATGCATCTATTCCCTTTCCTTTTGCTGTATTATACTCCCTCAACATTAGGTTTGCAACAACTTTTCGTCATATTATCCTTGACCTCTGGCTGCATTCTGTCAACGGGCTGTCACGAGTGTGTTCCATCTAGCCAGCACCCCGCCCCGACCCGCCTTGCGCCAGCCTCCATGCCCGCACTCCCCTAGCACCAAGTACACGCCTGGCTATCCATCACTTTGTGCTCAGCGCTTTTTCAAGGTCGCCAAAGCAAAGTGCTTGACTTTCAAACTTGCCAGCGTGAATTGCGGGCTTCTTCCAATCAAGGTCAATGTGACTGCGGCAGCTACTTCACTACTTACCCCTGGCATAAGCCTCAGCAGCCAGTGCAGAAACAGGTGACAGCAGAGAAGAGGGAAAAAATTCAATCCAAAACCTACCCAAACAAATCCATGCCACTGAATGCATGCGTAGGTAGCATAGCGCATCCTGCCGCACGCATACACGCATATTCCTCATCTCAACCTCTTCGCTCTTCTTCCCACTCTGCCTTGCTTCAAAACTTATCAATTTGGACTTGTACCCACGCGCTCAGTCAGCGAAAAGTTGTCTTTGGGATTGGAAAAGAGAGACCTGACCCAACACGGCCTGCCCGTCCCTCACCTGCGTCGCCACCTAAGGCTCTACCTCTCCATTAGTACTCGATCTATCTTTAGGCCCTGTCCCCAGCGTCCTTTTTCCCTCGTTACCAACAGCTTTTTATACCCCGTCTCTTGCCCACTTTCTCGCGCCCACCGTTCCCTTTCCTCCCCTCCCTTCCCCTCTGCCCCGCCCCCCTCCAGCCTGTCCCGTGCCACCAAAAACACCACCGATTCTCCCCCTCGGTTTTCTCTTTGTTTCCCCAGATACCCTTGGCCTTGCCAATTCTTTGCGCATCGTCCCAGTCACTGTCTCCAGCTCACATACGGTCTATAGTCTATTCCGACAGCCGGCAGACGTTTTATCAGCCATAAATCCACCGGTTGCTAAACTTTACGTGCAGAATTAACCTCACGAGTCGCCCCTCTGCGCCCGTGCCGATACCCTGTTCGACCGAGACATTACTCGTCCATCGTCATTCAAGTGTCCTGTACTCGTCTCTTGCGCAAATACAGACCTTTGCTAAGAAATCATCATCGGCCGAGCTTCTGCTTGCGATTCAGCTTCTTTCAATCAGGTCACCAACATAGGCCCGCTCTTTTTGCCCATCACGGCTCCCACTACACAAAGCATTCCTCTTGCATTGAACCGCCCCGGCGACTTTGCCCACTTTGCTTGCATTTTTGCTTCGAATAGGACATACGCATCCAAACAATGTCGGCTCATCGGCCAAACGCTTTCAACAGCCTCCGGATGGGAGGTTAGTATACCAACCCTGCCATTGGGCCTGAACCTTTGTGCCCGGTTTGATAGATGACCGCTTAACTGACACAATTGCAGAGGTGATCCGCGAGAAGGTCCAAGATGGAGTGACTGGAGAAACTCGGGATCTGCAATACACGCAATGCAAGATTGTCGGAAATGGCTCCTTCGGTGTTGTTTTCCAGACCAAGCTGTCCCCATCTGGAGAGGATGCTGCCATCAAGCGAGTCCTTCAGGACAAGCGATTCAAGGTACTAGATACCAACCCAGCTTGTCCGGGCTATTTACTAATTCTTCTCTTTAACACAGAACCGTGAGCTCCAGATCATGCGCATTGTCCGCCACCCCAACATTGTTCAGCTGAAAGCTTTCTATTATTCCAATGGCGAACGTGTATGTGATCTTGCTCATCCAGTTACTTCACCCAATCCGCTAATTCCCTCATAGAAAGATGAGGTTTACTTGAACCTCGTCCAAGAGTTCGTGCCCGAGACCGTCTACCGAGCCTCTCGATTTTTCAACAAGATGAAGACTACTATGCCCATCCTGGAGGTCAAGTTGTACATCTACCAGTTATTCAGAGCCTTGGCATACATCCACTCTCAGGGCATCTGCCACCGAGACATCAAACCTCAGAACCTTCTCCTGGATCCCAACAGCGGCATCCTTAAGCTTTGCGATTTCGGAAGTGCGAAAATTTTGGTCCCTAATGAGCCCAACGTTTCGTACATCTGTTCTCGGTACTACCGTGCACCTGAACTTATCTTTGGTGCGACAAATTATACCACAAAGATCGGTAAGATTGCTGTACGAATACTGATCATACCCCATTGCTGACTGGTTTAGATGTGTGGTCTACTGGCTGTGTGATGGCTGAACTGATGCTTGGTCAACCTCTCTTCCCTGGCGAGTCTGGCATTGATCAGCTCGTCGAAATTATCAAGGTCCTTGGCACTCCTACTCGAGAACAAATTCGAACCATGAACCCCAACTACATGGAGCACAAGTTCCCCCAGATCAAGCCTCATCCATTTAACAAGGTCTTCCGAAAGGCGGATGCCAATGCTATTGACCTCATCGCCCGCCTCCTTGAGTATACCCCAACCGAGCGACAGTCAGCTATCGATGCTATGGTTCACCCTTTCTTTGACGAGCTTCGGGACCCCAATACAAAGCTTCCTGATTCGCGACACGGCACTGGCCAGCTTCGTGAACTCCCTGCGCTTTTCGATTTCACACGTCATGGTATGATGAGATTCGATAGAGCTCTGCATCAGTAATATAGCTAACAATGATCCAGAACTCTCAATCGCCCCCAGCCTGAACCAAAAGCTTGTTCCAGCACATATTCGACCCGTGCTAGCATCTCAAGGCCTTGATATCGACCACTTCACACCCTTGACGGAGCAGGAGATGATGGCGAAACTCGATTGAGCCGGCCTCGCGTCGAGGCGAAGGGTAGTTTGCATTTGCTTACACCCTTCTCAGGCTCTCCGCGGCTGTGGAAGAGTCCTGCCTCGTCCACTCCCAGTACCGAGCTGAGTAAAAGTGGGTTGGGAGCAATGGCCCAGGCTAAGGCCGGGTCAGATGGCGGGCAGGCGCTACATGGTCCTGAAGCTAATAGCGTCGGTCTTTGATACAAGGGCACGGTGTATAGTCGTCGAGGGCCAGATGAGAAGGCAATGTGTGTTCTGGCGAGTGTGTGGTCTTTCCCGGCAGGGAGGGGGAGTGAGGCGGTGTGCGTGCCTTTAATATGGAGCCGCTCGCAGTTTTTGCCTTAAGGCT
>NC_030990.1:1400422-1513020 GCF_000149955.1 Fusarium oxysporum f. sp. lycopersici 4287
CCACCAATGGTCCAAGACGATATAAAGAATAAGGGACTGCTTATGAATCACAAATAAAAGGCAGAAGAATGAATGACGTGACGCATTGAAGCACGTGGGGAGCTCAGGGTTTGACGTCTCTGGAAAGCATAAGCTTTTATGTATAGACTTCAAACGCGCAAGTTGACAAAATGCACGTTTTTCTGGTTTCTACGTAGTACTCTTCGAAGATCATTTTGCTTGAGTGATTACCAATATCGAGAATTAAAAGTTGAGTCTTGAGTCTGCTATATTATGTCAAGCTCGAAATCATGTGATAGCCTGTAAATTGGCCGCATGCTTTGTAGCCTCGCAATACCGCCAAAGGGTCTCGTTTAATCCGTTATTTGATGATTCTGAATAATACATAGTAATATGACTGCTATGTTGGGAGAAACCTAGGAACGCAAGCAGACTGAAGTCAGCGGTTGCATATACCTGCCTCAGGCATTCACACTAAGCTCAGGTGTTAGCGTGTTAGCCTCGCGATACTTTTGGCTTCGTACCGTAATGCTCCAATCCCACGCTAGTTCATGCACCTCAGGGCAGCTAGGTATTCGAGCCAATATCACTCTACTTAATTCCGTCCCTTAGTGGATGTCCTCCCCCCAAACTTTTAGCAGTGACGCAGCCTCGCATTCGACCTCACAAACTTTTACTTATCATCAGTACGAGCCACCATTAAGATTCGACAAGCAGCTACGGTTTCAAATACGAGAAGCGCATCATGGCCGACTACGATAGACGACCAGGCGGCTACCGCAAGCGAAGATATCGAGGTGTGTTGCACTGAGCTTAAATCGAAGCAAGCTACGCGAAGCTGTCGCGTTCCCTTCAATTCACCTGCTAATATATTGTTACGTAGACGATGACGACCATTACGATCGCCGAAACCAGAGAAGACGAGTTGACTCGGCACCTCTTCCTGTGCGCGTCCGACGGCAGCTTCTCAGCATCGCAGACTCTCCTTTGCGCCGATGGGCTGAAGAAGTTCAATCCATTGCACATATGGTGGCCGAAAATCATGATGACGAAAATCTTCGCAAGACATTTCTCGACTTGGTGACGCAAATTCTGCTCGAGCAGCCTCTCAAGACGCCCTTCGTTGCCGCTGTTGTTCACATCATCAATACCCTGAAGCCCGAGTTCGTTGACGAGATCCTCGCTCGCATTGGGCAAATCACAGCAGACAAGATCGCTCAGGGCGAGTGGCGTGATGTAAAGTTGCTGCTTAAGTTTCTGGCCTGTCTGCAGTCTTTGATGGAAGGGGATGGCCTCTTTCCCATCCTAGAGGAGCTTTTCAGTCGAGCTGCGGACCTCCAAACGGCCAGTTCGGACGACGTGAGTTTAGCGATGTGGCAACCTGAATCTGTTTACTGACTTATGGCAGACTATTGGTACCGAAATTGTCAAGATAATTCTCCTCACCATCCCTTACATCATGGTGTCCGCCCCTGGACAATTTCAGCAAAAGGCCGCGGAGTTGATGGAGAAGACAGACATTATTGCTTCCGAGCCTCATGCCCTCCAAGCACTTGTTGATCCTTATCACCCCGAGGGCAAAGAAGAGAGTCCTGGCACGTCACTTAGTGTTTGTATGCTGCTCCAACAGCAGCTCCAGTCTGAAGCAGCCAAGAACTGGGAACTATCATGCTTGCCACGACCTTGGGAGATGCCACTGGAAGATATCGAGGCTCAAGACAAACTCTCGAATGCGCCCAAACACGCGCTTCCCGCGATCGCCATCCCCGCGGCTGTCATTGCAGGGCCTCGACCTCTGTTTCCAGAGATCTACTTTTCAGTCTACTCTCAACAGGAGGTCCCTTCTGTCCCAGCTGTGACTGACATCGCTGCATCCCTTATTCGCGATGGCCTTCTTGACACGATCAACATCTTGGACTTCAACCGTAATGTGACGGCTCGCTATTTGATGGACCTGGATTGCTATTTCGCCGACGGCACTTTTGTTAAGCGTGCCACTCCTTTTGATGAATTGAAGAACTTTCCCGATGGGAAAAATACATGGAAGCCAGAGGATGTTGCTGTCGATACAGTGTTCTCGCAGTTGTTCCAACTGCCCACACCCGAGCGAAAGCTTGTGTACTACCATTCAGTCCTCACTGAGGCCTGCAAGTTGGCACCAGCCGCTATTGCCCCTAGTCTTGGTAGGGCTATAAGATATCTCTACCGGAACAGCCCTCAGATGGACCTGGAGCTGAGCTATCGGTTCATGGATTGGTTTTCCCACCATCTCAGTAACTTTGGCTTCACCTGGAAGTGGGCCGAATGGGTTGATGATGCGCAACTGCCGGATGCCCATCCCAGCAAGTGGTTCTTGAAGGGTGCCCTGGATAAGGAGGTGAGACTGAGTTTTGCCCAGAGAATTCAGAAGACCCTCCCTGAACCCTATCTACCCTTGGTAGGCCCTGAGAAAGAGAAAGATGTTCCCGACTTCAAGTTTCAGAATTCTGGTATGTATCAAGTTCTATTGCCCAGCGCAGCTTACTGACAAATGCTTCAGAAACACCGTTCTCTAAAGAGGGCCAGGAAATCGCCAGTCTCCTGAGACGGAAAGCACCAGATGAGGAGTTCCAGCCTCTTTTCGAGAGCATTCAAACCCAAGCTTCAGAACAATCATTGGACCCTATAGTTGCTAGCACAGATGTCTTTATGACCGCCGTTTGCTGGGTTGGTTCCAAGTCGTTAAGCCACGTCCTTGCCTGTATCGACCGGACCAAAGGTCGATTACTTGAAGCCGGTAATTCTTCCGAGGCGGCGCGCGCCCAAATTATCTCTGCCGTCATGAGTTACTGGCACGCACACCCTGGTGTTGCTCTCTCAATCATCGAGAAACTTCTCAACTACTCCATCTTGACCCCCTTTACCGTGGTAGACTGGGCTCTTGTGGCAAGCACGCCAGCAAACGGCACTGATGGCGGTGATAGTCTCACTGAACCTCACATCTTTGAGCTTGTTTTTAATACGATTTTCAAAGTCACGCGTCGCAGCCGTGATGTTGTCGCTGCACCCGAAACCGACGAGGAGACACGCATCAAGGAGATAAAATCGACTCGGGATCTTTTCCGTGCCATGAATGATGCTCTCGTTAGCTGGGCTGGTGGAAGCAAGGATGAGCTGATGGAGGGAGGTGACGGATCAAGCGATCGCGAAGCCATGATCCGACGATGGGGACAACGATGGTTGCGTGTCTTTAAGAGGATGGGTGCCATCGAGGAGGCATTTGTTCTCGAGGTGAGCAAGAATTTGGGCAAAGACAAGATGGCTACGGATGGAGTAGAAAATTAGACGACCGAACTGCAAAGTTTCGAACGTGGAGCGGTAGATATGCGTGTACAGTAGAAACGAACAGGAGCTAAAATGGAGCTTACTCGGAGTGTCATTTCTGAAACTATAGGGTACGGAATTCAGGTAATTTACATAATTTCAAAGGATATGTTGTTCTTACGACACAGCACTGTTAGGCTATCTATCACGGATTTGATGATCGTTGTTGGGTGACCTGGTATCTCATACACATGTATAAGTGGATTGGTAGCATTAATACATAATTCATGACTTGAGTTGGTTTACAATATTGTGCATTCTAAGCTCACTCATGCAGAAATATCCGCAAGAGGTGGTTGAGCTTTGTGGCTTGCACCATTCCCAAGATATTGCAATGCTTACATGACCATTGAATACTGGTCTCGTCCTAGCCGACGCTGAGCCATTGCTGGGGGTATCTCCTTTGAAACAAAATACAGGGCTGATGCAGAAAGTATAATCTAGCCCGAGAGCCGTGAAGTGTCGTCTTATATCATTAAATAAGCAGGTTTCGTTTGATGCGCTGGGGTAACACGATTTCGTTGACCATAAGCTGTTCGGCGGACTGGGACTTCTCACCCAGCTTTTTGAGCTTGTCCATTAGGTGACTATTATCAAAATGTCAGTTTATCGATGTTATCCGACACGGGATGGGCGCGCCTTCGGAATCCATCTACAATGGACCTAAAACCGCGCCTCGTCGCAAGAGCAGGAGTCTTGGTTGGAGACGACTCTGGTGTTCGTGGCTGAAGAGAGGGTGCAACAGGGCTGTTCGCAAGTGTTGGAGTTGAGGCTGCCGTAGCAACTTGGTCTACGGGGGGGCTTTGCCATTGCTGGGTAATGCAAGGGGGGTGTAACTCAACGAGAATCAGAAAAGGCGGGAAATAAGCATACTTTACAGGCAAATGACCGCGAGTGGCTTCGGTCCTGGCGAGGTTCACACGATCCATTTGCTGTTCGTGCTCGTTAAAATGGCGTCTGATACGGTTTCGGCAGTTTTGAATATCACCGCCACGAACCACATATCCACAATCCTCTTCTTCACAGACCCATGTCTCGCCAGGGCCACGTGGAACGGTTGTAGGGATGTTGTCTGCCCTTAGAAAAATCTTGACTGGTCCTTCAGATGTTTCTTGAGCATCTTCATCCTCGGACAGACTCATGTGACTGGTGTTACCCATAGTCTC
This sequence comes from Fusarium oxysporum f. sp. lycopersici 4287, assembly GCF_000149955.1. Taxonomy (NCBI): domain Eukaryota; kingdom Fungi; phylum Ascomycota; class Sordariomycetes; order Hypocreales; family Nectriaceae; genus Fusarium; species Fusarium oxysporum. The sequence goes on from NC_030990.1 coordinate 1,404,952, forward strand.
TTCCTCGCCAGAAAAGTAGTGAGATCGCTTCAGCTCTGACCCCTCATCCTCAGAATCACTATCAACTTCAGAGTGAGGCCGCTTTTTAGAAGTGGTTGCCAGACGAAGACTGGACTTGATACCAGATGGACGACCTGGCCGCATAAGGCTCTTACCTGCAGGTGAAGAGCGGGGAGGAGTTGAAAACCCTTCATCAAGGTTCCTTGAGGCGGCTCCAGCTTGCGAAGGGGGTGCTGGTTTGCTTGGGTTGTTATTGCTAGATGGTTTACGTCGTATAACGTAGAACGGAAATTCTGATGGTTTAATGGCGACAGGGTTGAATGGCATTTCGGCGAGCTCTTGTAGCCAGGAATAGAATTCGCCATCATACTTATCCTCGTCAAGAACCTGTAAGAGAGCGTGCACATTGTAATGGAGAACTTCCTGGATAGGCACCCTATACGATGGCTTTATATCGCCTTTGTAGGTGGGGAACCTGAAGTTTGACCAGAATTTGTTAGCCACAGCTGAGATGTTTAGACGACCGCCCTTGGAGTTGCTGATCTCTACGCGAATCCACTCAAGGGCATCAAGAACGCTCCGGAAAGCATCGTCCTTGGCGTCCACCGAAATAGGTGCTTGGCTCATACGGACACTTGGTATACTAGCTGAGGAATGAACGCTGACTGGCCTTGTTGATCCATCTCTCGAAATTTGGGTAGAGCTGAACAAGTCAACGACACTATTTTCGGGCCTGTGAGTAGCGGACCGCGATCTTGAGTATCGTCGTCGGGGAGGACTGTCCTCAGGCTCAATGATATCTGGGGTTGCGTCGCGAGCTGTCGACGGGGCCGAAGAACCATTGCGAGTTCGGGAGGTCAATATCTGTGAGACAAGGGGGTTGCTGGCCTCAACAGATGGGGATCTCTGGGGCTGCGGAGGGTTGTTCATTCTCTCAAGTTCTTTGTTGTAGAGATCCTGAAAAGATTGATTAGATTCAGTTGCCCGGACGAAAAACGATCTTGTACTCACTTGATGTCTATTTATCAACCATTTGTAGAAAGGGGTCACGAACCACTCGACCTCGCTCTGGTCCTGGATGCATTGAGCAATCAGAAATGAAGCATGATCATCACATCTTGCAATCACTTCCTCGAGCGTTGAACCATCTCCGATACTGGCAGCATACTTGGATAAAGAGTCAGGATCGTTGCATAGCTAAGCAGCTATACCAGGGACCGTGATACGTACCTCATGGAATACCTGGTAGAGTTCCTTCAACGCATCTTTTTTGCTTTTCTTCGCCTTCTTGGGTTTCTTATCCCTGTAAATTGCCATCAATCTATAGTAGAGCCGTATAGCCTCCTGCATCTTTCTGTATATGGGGAGGTATGCTGGCGCAGGGTTTAATTCGAACCATCCACAAGTGCCCAGCATCCATATGACTGGAGAACCGCTGTCAGATTCTCCGATAGAGAACTGGCCGCATTTTCTGACTTCGAAAGGTGTCAAAGAACGGACTTTCATTATAACTGTGATGTACGGTTAGATCTCATTACATCATAATCATGGTGTGGAAGAACCAACGGCGCGCTCTCTGCGACTGCTCCTCAATATGGAGCAATCCGCGGATGATATAGGGACCGCGAGTAGCGACATCGAGGGCGTTTTCAAGAGTGTGACCATCTTTGTTGAGAACGACGGCATCTTTGATCTCGAAGGTCGTATCTGGGTCTACACCACCGGGGTCAAACCGCAGCACCGATTTCTCCTGCTTCCATGATCTTTGACTCTCATCTTCCGTATCGACACTAGAAGTAGACGCCCGGCGGGGGCGCCCGACCATGTTTGCAATATTCAGACCTCGAGAGCGCTCATCGAAATGGGCGTTAGACGTTGGCTGGTTGTTGATTTGAGAGCGCACGAAACGTTGACAAAATGAAGTTGGCCTCGGTAGGCAGGGAGCAGAGATGTTGATAAAAATCAACCTGCGTTGAAAGCGCCGGTTGATGGAGTAGCGAGAAGTGATTTGTTCGTGGCAATAATGGGAGGTGTTGGTGATGTGAAAGTGGTGCAGAAAGATTGCGAATACAGTGAATGTGCAGTGGATGTTGAGAGCTAACTTAGCATTCAGTCGGGCACTTTCCACCAGGCCTACAGAAACGCGGTCGCGCTTCAAATGGCAAGATGGCGGGGCAGACCACTGATAGCCCACTAAAGTTACAGGGGCATTTGTTTTCCAGAGGACCTGCGTGAGCTAGGGACGGGAGGTAAGAAAGCTTAGAACCTCTTTCCAAAAAGACAAAAAGACTCAGGACACTTAGCATGACCTCCCTATGCCGTTTGGCTTGTTATTTTTGACACCCTGACTTGAGCCTCCATGTTTTCTTGCTCCTTGGGGCAAGGTAGAGGTGTTCTTGGGTGCCCCACTAGAACGCGTTTCCTAAAGTGCCTTCGCTCCAATCAAGGATTGCCGATAATGGCTCGTCAGGTTCTAGAGCTGAAATAATTACTCGAGCAGTGTGTGTATTCCCGTTTTGTATTACAAGTAATCGGTGAGCCTGGAACTTCCAAACGATTATTTTGGATTTAAGGCAATTAAATCTTAAGCGCTCCCCGAACTTACAAATCGCTTGTACAATTGTGCTTAAAGCATTCTCCAAGCTTCTCCTGTTTCTATTGTTCGTATATTTAACATGACTTATTGTAGCCTAGACTACTTTAATTGTTCCAAGTAATTTTTTAGTGGGGAATGCTGCCGATAAGACTTTTTTTTTCTGCGCCGGAGACAATGAATCGAGCTCTGAGGTCAAAGTAAGTGAGTGGTGCGTTTGGTGGCGGGCGCTGGATCTTCTTAACAAGCTCCACCACGGTCTAAAGTTCAACACTTTCCATTTCTCCCTTTTCTCCTCTTCTCTTGGCCATATCCAGTCCTTTGGAGAGCTTATGCGACTTCCCCGAAAGACTTTGAAGATGGCAGCGGACAAGGTCCGAGAAGGCGTCTTTGGTAGGTGAATTGCTGACTCTGTTTCGTTGCGAACTTTGCTCTCTCTTTATCATGGTATTAACATGATCGCTTTTAGCCATCAACAAGCCTTGCGGCCAAAGCTCAGCGCAAGTCATTCGCGAATGCCAGCAAGCATTCAATCCCTCTAGCTTCTTCAAACCATTGATCGATTCCGAGGTCGCAAAGCGCATTAGCGAATCCGGCAAAGAGTTCGCCCGTCGCAAGCTCATCAAGAAAGCTTCGCAGGTCAAGATTGGCCATGGAGGAACTTTAGATCCTCTTGCTACGGGTGTTCTCATCTTGGGCATTGGATCCGCCACCAAGTCTCTTCCCCAGTTTCTGGAATGCACTAAGACGTACGAGACCATTGTTGTATTTGGCGCCGCGACCGATACCTACGATCGAGTAGGTCGCATTCTGACCAAGCGGCCATATGAGCATATCACTCGTGAAAAAGTCGAGAAGGAACTCGAAACGTTCAGGGGCCGTCAGATGCAGATCCCGCCCCTATACTCTGCGTTGAAGATGAACGGGAAACCTCTGTATGAGTATGCACGTGAAGGCAAGCCCATCCCACGACAGATCGAGGGTCGAGAAGTCGAGGTTAAGGATATCGAGCTGGTGGAATGGTACGAGCCTGGGAAGCACAATCACCGATGGCCAACCGAGGAAGCTGAGGCTGCAGAGCGCAACCTGGCGGAGCAGGTCTGGAGGGTTAAGAAGCAACAGGAGACCAACAAGAAGTTGAGCCCAGAGGAGAAGCAACAGGACGATAAAGCGATAGCGGCGCACGAATCGTTCAAGCGCAGCTTTGAGGAGCGCCAGGATGCGCTTATCAAGGATGCACCATCGAAGCGATCACGGAAGTCCAAAGAGCCTCCCATGATGTCTGGCGCTCTTGGACAGCTACCACAACCGACATACTCTAATAAGGGGTCGAACCTGGTTCCCGAGTCGCCCGATACAAGCACACCCCCCCCGTGGAGTGACCAAGGGCCTCCCGCCGTGAAGGTGCGGTTAACTGTAACATCTGGATTCTACGTCAGGAGCTTCTGCCATGATCTAGGGGCCAAGCTGGATTCAGCTGCCCTTATGGCAGAGCTCGCTCGAACACGCCAGAGCGATTTCGAAGTCGGGAACGACAACTGTCTCGAATATGAGGATCTGGCCAAGGGTGAAGAGGTTTGGGGGCCTCAAGTCGCTCGTATGCTCGAGAGTTGGAGCAAGAACAAGCCACAACCCCCCGCTGGTAACAAGTCGAATAAGAAGAAAAACGAGGCGAAGGGCAATGGCTCACCTAAATGGAAACAAGACAAGCAACAAAGCCACAACAAGGGAGAAAAGCGAAGACGATCGAATTCTCCAAACGAGACAGAATCGCCGCCTCGAAAGGCGATAGCTCTTGAGTCCCAGGAGGACTCCAAGCCTGTGAAGGAACCCAAGTCAGAGACGCCAAAGTCCGAAACTGCAAATCGGTCTGAGGATGAGAAGTCATGGAACGGCATTGAGGACTGAGCTGTGGGATGTTGCTCGTTGCAAGAAGTACAAATAGCCAGGCCAGCTGACGTCACGAGATGGTGTTTCTGAGTTAAATGGCAAAGCCTATAAAAGAGTGGCTAGACTAGAAGATTTCTAAAGCGTCATATGTTATGCCAGGCGTTCCGCGTTTTGCGAGCTACGAAGAATATATACTTTTATATGTATCAAGAGCAGTCTTAAGTGCACCGTTTTGTCAAGGATCGCCCGGGTTCCAACAGTGTCCTCATCTCCCGACTTTCAGACGATCTGGGCAGGCCCATCAAGTGCTTTGCATGTTATCCTAAATGTTCCTATGTGCAATTAGGTGTCAAAGCTCCGACACGCCTTACAGTATCTCACTTAGGACACACGGAGCTTACCTACATTCTATGAGTCTAAGCAGAGTAATTACGAGTTTGGAAATTAAGCACATAATACATACAAATCCACAGCATATGGAAATAACTGGACTCTGATTTATAAACTGAGCTGCCGCATCTTTCGGGGTCATTGGACTTTTCGTATATGATTGACTGTATTAAATCTATATGCTTGAACACCATTTTCATGGTCATGTGCTATCAGCATCTCAATGTTGACTGCTCTCTCCTGTCACCACACCCATCTCTTCTTTTGCACCATGTATATCCTCGACCCTGATACCACTGCGATCACACATGCTGCGAAAGATACCGCCTCTTTTCCACAGTTCCATCGGTGTATCCAGCTCAGCGATACGCCCTGCATCCATGACACAGATACGATCGTAGCCAATGATGGTTCGCAGTCGATGAGCGATGCACAGAAGCGTTTTGCCGCGGAAACCAACTGCCATGGTAGCCTGGATCTTATCGTCTGTCTCCATATCCACCGAGGAAGTGGCTTCATCGCAAACGATGATCTGGGCGCCTCGGACAAGAGCTCGCGCGAGTGCCATGAGCTGTCTTTGGCCGAGCGAGAAGTTGAGGCCATCTTCCTCGACAGGGGTGTCTAGATGTATACGTGAGGGATCGTTTGTACGGCGTGCTTCTTCGGGCGACGCAGCGTTGGCAGGAACAAGATCTGCTTGGCGGAGAGCAGACCAGAGTGCGAGATCAGTATGTTCATGGAAAGGATCGAGGTTGCTGCGGACAGTCCCTCGGAAGAGAGTGGGATCCTGTGGGATAATCGCGAGTCGGGATCGGAGATCGTGAAGTCCAAGGGTGGAAATATCGAGGCCATCGATGGTGATCTTGCCACCAGAGATCTCAACCAGACGGAACAAAGTGCTCATGATAGAACTCTTTCCAGCACCAGTACGCCCAACGATACCAATGCGCTCGCCGCCCTTGACATGCATCGTCAATCCTGAAAGGACAAGTGGGAGACCAGCACGATATCGCATCTCGACATTATCGAAGACAATCTCACCCTTCTCGGGCCACGTTTTCCGAACTTCGACGGTATGTGAAGGAGCCTCCTCTTCAAGTTCAGTACCATAGTAGTAAAGTCTCTCCACGGCATTCATAGCATTCTCGACTTCAGCAAGTTGACGGACAGAAAATTGCATCATGCCAACAATCGAGAGGATGTAACTCAGAACAAGGCCACCAGTGGAAGGATTGATTGAGAAACGGGACGTAACAACAAGGATGGCTGTCACAAAAACAAGAAGTACACCGATAAGATCGATTCGCATTGAGAGCCATCGCTGATTAGCGAAGGTAATGTAGTAAGCGCCGTTCATGTTGTCGATAGATTCACGTAGTTCATTAACGAAGCGATCCTGCAGCCCGTAGGCTCGAATCGACGCGACACCTGTGAGGCCCTCGCCAAACTTAGCAAAGACGTGCGATCTGAGGACGGATTCGAAACGCTTGACCTCTCGTGCCGAAGCACGGTAGTACATCGCTGCTGTGACGAATGCAATGTACAGAGGGACCAAGGCGATCACAAAATAGTAGTAGAACGCAATGATGAGGATGAACACAGATGTGATCATACCCATGGTCAACAGAAACATGCGAAGTGCGTCCGAAAGATTGTTGTCCATAACATCAACGTCCCGTGAAAAGCGGTTCGTGATGCGTCCAAGTGGTGTCGTATCAAAGAAGGACATAGGTGCGCGAAGGACGCGAGTTACAGCGATTCTAAGCATGACTTTACTCGATTTCGTCCCCAAAATGGACAAGACCACAGAGAAGGCGAACATGAGGAGAGCCTGCACAACGCCAAGTGCTGCGTAGATCGCGATGTAGACACCCGTGGAGAGGTTGAACTTGTTTGAAGTCCAATATGACAACCAAAGGCTTGTCACGATATTGGCTCCCTGGGAGACAATAAGGAGGAATAGCACCAACGGAGCGTTCAAAATGGAACCAGATGCCCTGACGTAGGCAGCGTAGACAGACCACGAGACACTCGAACTGGCCTTTTCTTCTTGGGTCATCAAGGCAGCCCCCTTCTTCTTTTTCTTCTTTTTCTCGTCCGCCGTGGGTTGCTCGCCATCGTCGGGTTTCTTGGCTTCTTCTCGCTTTTCCTCAACAGCAGTTGTCTCCATAAGAGACTGGAACCCTTTATGGTCCTTCATAAGGTTCTCGAACGTATCGACGGCTTGGATCTTGCCGTTCTCCATCCAAATAATGCGATCACAGCGGCTGAGTACCCAGAGCTGGTGGGTGGCTAGGATGCGACACTTATCTTTGAGGAGGCCAAGAATGGCATTATCGAAGATATGACGGCCAACATGAGCGTCAACAGCGCTGAGGGGGTCGTCCATAAGAACGATATCGGCGTCGAAGTAGATGGCTCGGGCGATATTGAGACGCTGCTTCTGACCTCCAGAGATGGTAATACCACGCTCACCGATTTCCGTCATATCGCCATTGGGAAGCATATCGAGATCTGCCTGGAGCGCGCAGCTAGAAAGTATGTTAGCGATAATTGAAGCGAGACAACGGAGGGAACTTACGCTTGAATGACTTCTTTGTACCAATTCTTGTCCATATCTTTACCAAATATGATGTTGTTCTTGAGAGTGGTGTTCTGAATCCAAGCATATTGAGGACAGAAGGCTCTGGATGCGCCGAAGGTAACTTGGCCATCTGTCTTCCTCATGTCGCCAGCAAGTGCAGACAGTAGAGAACTCTTGCCACTACCGACTGATCCGATGACAGCAACAAGCTCGTTCCTCTTTACACCAAAGCTGAGATCTTGAAGCTTGAAAGGCTCTCGCTCCTCAACCAAAGTGCTTGTGTCATCACCTGAAGGTTCGTGTTGAGGAGTTTGGACCTGGCTGTGCTTCTTGTCCTTCTCGCTCTTCTCAGACTCTTCCTTGTGGGACTTTTCCCAAGTAAAAGAGGCGCCTTCCAGTCGAATCGCATCATCACCTGTGGTGTCAATTGTCATATCTTCGACCATCTCTTCCTGAAGCAGAAACTCTTGAATTCGCTGAACAGAGCCCCACGCATCAATTACCTGACCCAAAACCATCGGCAACAAATTCAGAGGAATTCTGAGACCGTTGAACAAAGCCAGTGAGGAGAAGACCTCGGCAGCCGTAAGACCGCTATGCGTGAGGGAGTAGCAGATGAAGGACAGCATGGAGGCGAAGATGGGGAGTGACATGCTAACGGCATTGAGTGCGTTTCGAATAGCAAGCAAGATCTGAATGGCGTGGATTTCTTTATTTCTGAAATCACCGAGACGTTCGAGGAAAGCCTTCTCCCATCCAAAAAACTTGACAAAGCGGACTGACTGCAAGATTTCCTGGGTAAGAGACACACGTTGATCGGTAATTTGATTGATCGCTCGTCGCCGGTGAAACAAACTTCGAATAGCCTTCGTCAAGAACGGCATTCCAATAACAAGCAAGCCGTAACCAGCCAGGGCGCTGTAGGTGATATTGACGAGCAGGAGTGCTAAGGTGAGGAGACATAAAATAGGAGACGTCCATACCATATGGAAGAGAGCAGATGCCTGATCGACACGATACGTGTCAACACTCTGCAGAGCAGTGATACGACCGTTTCCCCAGCCTGTACCATCTGACGCATCCGGCTTCGCCTTTTTGGCTTTCTTGGCCTTCTTCTTATCTTCAGCATCGTCTTTTGCACCAGGTGCGTTGCTCTGCAAAGCACCCTCAGCTTTGGCGCGGCCTGAAATGACCAGCGACTTTTCGTAGATAAGTCCAATCAAAACTCCTCTGCTCTGACCGCCAACTGTCATGCCTCGGTAGATGTAGTGGTTCGTTCCCAGACTCTGGGTGATTTGCATCAGTGTGATGCCAAAGGCCAGCCCAATACCCTTACCAAGATGGGGCGGAGGCCCACCAGTCTTGTTCGCTACATAGGCATCGGCAGCGAATTGAATTAGGTATCGAAGGGTGAATGGACTTATGACTTGAATGATGCTGGTGTAGAGGGCACATGCGCCTCCCGTCCAAAACTCACCCTTAAAAGTCTCGTGCATAGCCCAGAATAGGGGGTGCTTGTCACCTCTTTCAACCCGTTTCTGGAACGATGCTTTCATTTGCAGAGTCAGTGGCTCCACGGCTCTGTCCGGATTGACAGTCCAGATGTCATTCTCTTCCAGGGGTCTTCGGTAGCCAGCCTATTGATATCATCGAGTCAGCAAAAGCGTTGAAGACGGGCCGCGCCGCATATCAGAAATTGGTGGCTTGCAGATCTGCAATATAACCAGTGAGATAGAATTTGAGAAAGTGCTAAAACTCACATGCATCAACGGCCCCATCCATTGGAATGTTAACTTGCTGAGGAAGCCAGCATCATGTTCCCTGCTCTGCACTGGCTTTTCAGGAACTGGAGGTGGCGAGCCCCAGCGGAGAGGATTCAATTTCTTATGCCATGGCTTCTTCTGTTGAGCTTGAGTTACTGATGTTGTCGGTGTAATTGCTGAAGCTTCAGTCGCGCCAGTCTTGATTTCCTCAAGATCTGCAATCCTTGATTCATCTTTCTCACTGATTTCATCAATTTTCTCGCTTCTTTCGGCGTCCTTTTCTCCAAGCTCCCTTATCTTGTCCTCATCTGAGTCGCTGGACTTTTCGAAATTTGTTGGAGAGAGAGAAGCTGCTTGGGTATCAGAGGGCTGAAGCTCCTTGTCCACAGGATCAGGCATATTTGCGTTGTATCAATCTCGTATATCCTGTGAATGTTGGATAACAGATATGGGTTGTGGAATAGCTCTAAGGCTAGCCACTAAATCCTATATCGAATGATACCCAGAGACAGTCTCACAAGCAATATCAACTTTGTACAAGGCCGTCGTGAGACCAATGACACTATGAGGAGTGAAAGGCGACGGAATTGAGCCGGAAACAATAGACTTTCGTCTCTGAGATCGCAATACAACCTCGCAATGGGTTGCCAAGAAACAAAAACGATCGATGGACGGCCCACAGGTCGATCTTGGCGTGATGAAATGAGAAAAGACACAAGAGATAGATGGGAATTTAAGACGAAGGGAAAGGAAATAAAGGCGAATTAGAAAAGTAATAGAATCTCGTCAAAATGACAGTAGCAAGTAGATTCCGTCTACAGGGGGGTGTGAGTGGGTTGGGTGTGGCTGCATCGGCTGTATGGTCGATGAAGAGAGCAAACAAAGGACCCAATGGATTACAAAGCACTGTAAAATCATCCCTTTACTAGAGACCTTTTGAACCGACTCTCAACAGATTCGGATTACGGCAATAAACCTGGGTGCCTGCCACGCGGAGATAGCGCCAAGGGGGCCGGTGCCTGTGACGTGAAGGATGGATTCGTTACAGTTTCGATGACGGCTATGAGAGTCTCATGATGGAATAACAAGCAATGAGTCACCGGATTGACTCTGACAACTCTGTAAATGGCGGTTGTAACAACAGAGAAGACACAAAGCGATTGAATGGAAACAGAGACCTGGGCCGAAAGTGGCTCGGTTCGTCGAGAATAACATCATGATGGATGCTCTTCGGCTCGGCCTCTCGCTCTGGAACTCGTGCAGTTTCCGCGTATACTAGGTAAGCTCTGACCAGCAAAACATCCTTTTAGGATCTTTGAACGAAAACGAAGTACCTCTCATTAGCCAGTTTTTGCCAAGGGGTGTGGGCGTGGGTGTGGAGATCCCGCGCGGAACCACCTCCTCCACTATTTGCACTAGAAGCCATTCCTCGAACTCCAGGAGGCACCATACATCTGCGTTTTATAGATTTTAGGACGTGTCATTGTGCCAAGTTACCTGGATTGGCAACTGTTGCTGGGAGATGTTGCCAGTTCAGCCCGTTTAAACGGGCGTAATACGCATCGTACAAGCTGAGGTTGTCGAGCACTGACGGTTGAACAAGTCGAATGCTACAAGCTGAATTCTTCGACTTTGGTTGCTCAGCGCGGTCGATGAATGGTAAACACGTTGTGACTGTACCCAAAACCATGGCTAGAATCTAGACCAACTCATTCGAGATGAGTTGATAACCGACTTAGGACCAGAGTCTTTGGGGAGTCTGGGCAGTCACTCAGCATAACCACCTTGTCATGCCATGCACAACATAACGGCTCTTTGGTCTGGTGACCTCGAATCCGAGGTATGGTAGCTCAGCATTTGCCTTGTCCTGCTTCCATGACGAAGCCTATGTCTCCATGCCCAAAAGACCTTACCGCTTCCCCGCCCATGCATCTCTTAGTAGCCGGACTACTGCATTGCATCGTGTAAGCGAGGAGGAACATAAAGATCCGATAGACTCGTCGTCAAATAGTGTTCTTGCATGAAAGCTCGGCTCCGATTCGGCGGACTCAGTTATGTGTAGGACGGAGTTAGTCGGCAGGGACTTAAGCACCACTTTGGCGCTTACATAACACAAGCTCCAATGTCGGCCCCGCAATTGAAAGCCGTCCCGATGGATTGGGAGAATTTCAGCAAAGTCTGGATGCAATGAGACTGCATTACTGCAAGGCTGAATTGAGCTTTCGTCATCCAAAACCCAACTCCGATATTCCGCAAAGATTGAGCTGACGACTTCCGGTGAATAGGCATATTCACCCACGCGGGAGCTGAATAAAGCAAAGCCTTCACACCCTTCACCGCAAGCTCACCTAAGCACCTAAATCGAGGGTTATGGCTGTCGACGACATTCCCTCCGTTGCCCTGCCCGGCAATGTCCTAGGCCCGGTCACCAAATTTGCGCCCGGGGCCGGTACACATGTTTACGAAGGCAATGTTGTTTCTTCTCTGCTTGGCCGAGTCACCGTGACACCCCCGACAAAGAACCCCGGCCCTCAAAAGCGTCTCAACAAGATCACTGCACCTACGACAGAGGAGCTTGCTACTATTTCCGTTTCCCGACATGGCCGCAAGCGCGAGATACTGCCCGACGTCGAGAATATTGTCCTCGCGCGTGTCCTGCGCCTGATGCCAAAGCAAGCCATTGTGGTGATTCAGCAAGTTGGCGACACAGTTTTGCAGACAGAGTGGCAGGGTGTGATCAGAGTGCAAGACGTGAGGGCAACAGAAAAGGATAAGGTTAAGATTTACGAGTCCTTTAAGCCTGGCGACATCGTCCGCGCGCAAGTGGTGAGTTTCCCTACTCCTTCGTATAGGGTGGTGGTGTTGACATATTCGTGCTAGATTTCTCTCGGAGACCAGGCCAACTACTACCTATCGACGGCTTCAAACGAGCTGGGCGTTGTTATGGCTACGAGTGAGGCGGGTAATGATATGGTCCCTATCAGTTGGAAAGAATACAGAGATCCCGAAACAGGCATTTGCGAGCCTCGAAAGGTTGCAAAGCCAAGCTGAGCTTGCAGTTTTGTTTGAGAGCTGCCCTGATACAACAAGGACACCCGACATCGCTTGTCTCAGAATAATCTGGCTAGGAGACCTGTCCGCCGTGGAACAAGAGCACACACAAACTCTATATTCTACAGGAAACAAGGCACTCGTTCGTCATTATAGCCACAGGATTCCATTCATACTATGGCTTTCAGTCGTCATCTCATGACGCGAGGCTTCTCGCATAAATGCCAATTCGTCTGGCTGAACTCGTTGCTCAAATCCGATAAAACAGACGGGACTCGAAGAAGAATCCACAATGACGAGAATTGAGCCCAGGACCGCCGGACGATAATGAGTTGGGCCTGCCCTAGAATCAACTTAGAAACTTGATCCAAAGCTCATACCACCTGAGAAGCGCGTTCCCAGAGTTATTGCATGCGATGTAACATGATTAGATATGGTGACGTGACGTGACCCTGTTTATTCATTCCAACAGCAATTTGTTACGAGATTGAGTCATGCAATGTCGTTTGTTGTTCTTTGACACTTGATTGTCTATGTCTTTGCTCCATTAGTGGAACAAATGACTACCTAAACAAAGCAGATAGGTAAATCAACTGCCTGGTCTTGGTACGTGAAGAAATCAACGTAAATAACATCAACTCGCAATGTCTCGATTAACTACTGTAACATGCGTTGGGATACAAGAAACGCCATTTGTTTCGTAGTCTAAAATACCCTGCCACGACTGGACCCTGATCACCACGACACGCGCCACTGAAATCGCCTGCTCAGCCGCCCAAGCGCCTCCCCGCCCCTCATGCTATCGCGTGTCCAAGGCGCCAAAGCCACTGCCCGCATTCGGTTCAGCGACAAAAATAGGGACACTTGAGCTGACTATCCCTGTATTCATTGAAACCTTTCTTTTTGAAACAACACCCACGACTTTTATATTCATCCCTTGGTGGTAATAATTGCTTCGCTGGCATATTCTCAGTGATTGTATGGCTTATTGCAACTATAAACCTCTCCTAACGTCCGCCTTGCATCTTCAGTAACCGCCGACGGCTCACATACAACATCATATGTGCGCCGGCCATGTCAACGACAATGGTCATGACAATGGCAGCGCCCACTCTCTCTGCTGATTCTACGCCGTGCTGCCCGGGCTGTGGCTACTCATTACCTCTCGATCACAGCCAAGTTCAACTACTTGAGGCCCAGGCCCGTATCGAAGACCTCGAAAACCAGGTCCGTCTTCTCAATGAGAAGGCCACTGCCGCCGTCGATCGCTGGGCCGATTACGAAGATGAACTTGCCAATTTGCGCGCTCAGCTACCCTCATCTCCAACTCAGAAGCAACTTCCTGCGACGCCTACAAACCCTCGCATGTCATTCCTACAAAGCGGCACCAGTCGGCTATCATCTTTCCTCTCCCCGCGCAAGTCACACGAACTTCCCCATATCGACACCAACCCCTCCCGACCTTCCAACCAGCGTTCCATAAGCAGCCAATCGCACCGCCCACAACAATTGCAACCCCCGCCATCTCCATCAGCCGAAGATCTTCTGGAGGCGCTCAATCGAGAACAATGCTTGCGCAAGGAAGCCGAAGGCAAGGTTGCAGCTACCAGCCAGGAGGTTGAGGAGCTTAGCGCTGCCCTCTTCGAGCAGGCAAATGAAATGGTCGCCGAAGAGAGGCGGGCACGAGCAAAGCTAGAACAGCGCGTGGATGAGCTGGAGCGACGAGATCAAGAGAAACGAAGACGTCTGGATAAACTAGAAGGCGCCATGACGAGGATCGAAAGAGTAAGATTACTACTGGCAGAGGCGGAAGAGGATGTCGAGTCAAGCAAAAAGACTGTCAAAGAGATCGAGGAGCTAGAAAGGCAGCAGGAAGAGGAAGAACGAAAAGAAAAGGAGCAATCAAAGCCGAAACAGCCTCAGTATGACAACCGTGATTCGGTTTACAGCGTATCTGTTGATGAGCATCCGGAAAGACGGTCTCTGGAAGGGCACAGTAACAAAGAACAGCTGAATGATAATATCGGAGGAGAAAGGGCTACAATGACCTCCCGAGCTTAGATTGTTTATGCCCCTTGGTTGGCCAAGGCGCAGGCAGGGCAGGATTCGAGGATGAAATACCTTATTAATGCATAATGAAGAACGATACATCTTGTGGGACCAACAGCCATGGAGCATGGAGTCGGCTAAAGCGGAATATTAGGAATGGGGCGTTACGTGGTACGGGGCGAAGAATGCAATAGAGTGTACGATGATGAGCATATAATAGTATGAACGGTCTACCTTTAACATACAACATACGGCGTAATATGAGTGCAGTCAGTTCATAGTCATGGCGCTCCTTACCTGTAGCCTCTCCCTGTGAAATACAGGAGTGATTTATCACATAAAGCTATGTTATATTGGCAACTACTGATTTTGATTGCAATATGTCTAACTTCGCTCAGTCGTGAGAGCAAACCTGTATAGGTAGATGTTTAACGATGGGACAAACGTGTTCTCGTAAAAAGGAAACATCGCACTTGTTCAACGTTGCTCTTTCATACCGTAACTTCTAGAATTACCACGATTGGTGTACCGTCACCTATCAAATTCATGGTAATCTCCCAGGTTTGGTTGCCATTAGTCACAGAATCAAACTCGGTTGGCTCGAAGACAGATGGAGATGAATATGTCATGTTGAAGAGGATTATGTACTAAGAAAGCCAGAAGCTATTTCTGGAGTATGGATCAAAACCGTTAACTCCCCCAAGTTATCCAAACATAGAGTAGAACTTTGGTGTTCTGACAGTGGACGGGGTCAGGGCTCGAAGCTACGCCATTGCTTACAGCCATGCTGAACTATTCCATCGTCGACAATAACCCAAAACTCTACTCGTAACCCCCACGTACACATTACCGAGGATCATTACACCTGTGTCCTCTCATGACTGAGTATCGAATTATCCGCAAACCATATCCCGATGAGAAAAATGCCATTCTCTTGACGCCGCTGTTGCAAAATGATTCGAAGGTGACGCCCCTCCTGTAACACCAAATGTTTTCTCTGGTAACAAGGACGATTAAGCATGATATCGCTCGCATGTAAAGTTTTCCATGATAGAAGTCGCTTGATACCGGTTTAGATTCGGTTGTGCGCGCCAGGGGAGCCACTGCCATACGATGAGCGCCTGGCAGTCGAAGCAGGCATATGTGGAGGCGGCAGACTCGAAGGATCGTCAGCGAGAAGATCTTCAAGGAACGCACTAGGGGCGCGTTGACTTGGTGGTCGATTGAGATTGAGGGTCGAGTTGCTGATGTCCCTTCGGCCTTGGAATGAAGGTGACTCTGGAGGACTTGGATTTAAGGTATGTCGTGAAGGAGTGCCAAAGTGACCGCGAGAATCAGGGCGTAAGTTGGTCATGCTGATGTTATTATCATGCTGGCCACCGGGAGAGCTGGTGCCAGCCGCATAAAAGCCAGATGGCAAAAATGCAGAGCCACGATTGCCAGTCCCATTGCCTGATGCTGCGGCAGTTGGGGAGAAAAACAGATTGGAGGCGCTAGGGGTTGACGACAGAACAGGTCCACGGGTGGTTCGTCGCACGCCGCGACCAGCAGAGAGAGACATTGTCGATCCGGTATCAGTGTATTTGTAGAAGGGCGCAGGGGGCGCAGGAAAGCCTGTCTTTGCGTTCTCGTCATGTTGGGCCTTGGCTGCTCGCTCAACAGACCGATGAAGGAGGATGCCAACGATAAGACGCCAGAGTAGGATGGCGAGCCCAAGAGCGCCAAGGATAGCCCCAACTGCAATAAATACGGTTCCGTCAGGGGCACTCGAGTGCCGCATGAAAGGAGCGTTGTTAGTAGGGGGAACAGAAGGAGCTGGATAAGTAGGAATTGGCTTGTATCTTGTCAAGGTAGGCATAGCTTCTTCCGTGCCAGAAGAGGCGATGGATGTGATTGTGGACTGAATGTCTTTGGTTTTGGTTGGACCCTCTCCTGTTGCAGTACTGGCCTGATCCTCTTTCGCAGTAGACTTGGACTTTTCTTTTTCCTCCGTTTTCGAAGGCTGCTCGTCTTTCGTTGACGCAGGCTTCGCGTTATCTTTCGTCTCAGTACTAGCTGGCTCAGCAGCTGTATTGGTGGGTTTATTGGCATCGCTATTCTTCGAATCGGTCGCCTCAGGAACAGCAGATGGGTCATTATTCTTGGGGTCATCCTTGGTATCTTGGGCCATAGCCAGGCCACCATACAGTGAAACGGAGGCAAACACCGAGACCAAAAGGTCCGGTCTCGGTAGGTAGTTGATCGGTCTCATGCTGAACTAGTCGTTTCAAACGGCTATCTCTAAGAATGGTTCTCCAAACAAAATACGTCCTTGAAATCGATGTCAAGTATTGTTGGAGAAGGATCTCTCGTGAGACAGGCGTTGGGAAAAACCGAATGATTGTGTGAAATTTCGTTTTGAGATCGATCAAGGGCGGGTGAGATAAGTTGCGTATATCGAGGATGCTTAGGAATGTCAAAGGGGGAGGTCGAGCCTTGATTTAGCAGATGTATGCTCCCGTTATGAAATAGCGCCTAGAAAAACAGGCGTGTTTTCTTCGAGAACCTGGAAGTAGGAGGCGACTTATTGCTCGATAGTTATGAGTACGTCTGAAGGGATATACCGCGTCCTGTCCTGGCAAGGGGGGCGCGGAGTGAAGATAGCAAGCGAGAGATGGGTAATTAGTGAAGCGGCGGTTATCTGTGCCGGCCTCCCGTAACTCGAACGAAAGAATACAACAAGCACTAAGAAAGAAATAAAGAATGTAATAACTGCATAGGTGAGCGAGCGAGTGGGCGAGACGCACTACCAAAAATCGCGTTAGCAATTGTATGATAGAGTGAAGATCGGGTTGAAGCGATGGGATGGGGAAGGGACTGAAAAGACGGGGTCGCACGACAGAGGCAGAAGCGGGCAGGGACTGGGGCTTGCTGCACCTTCCTAATGCCTGCCTGTCAATGCGTGGGCCAGGTGTTTGCGAAGGGCAGGCCAGTAAAAAGGAGAATGGTGCACCTGATGTTTAAGATCGAATAGGTCTAGACCAGGTGTTGTTGGGAGGATCTCATTCGCCCATGTTCAATAGCGTCTGTCTGAAAAACATTAGCAACACTGCAAATATCAGGAGAACCGCGGTCTTTATTAATAGAGGCTAATGCGGCAATTGTTTTGAGTGTCCAGCGGCTATTAACACTCTAGATTCATTTAGTGGCAGACACGGCTCGCCACGCTTGTATGGTGGTCAGCTTTGAATCCCCAGCGGCTGGCTGTTTTGGCCCACGAACCTCGATGGCTCTTAGTGTTGTGCCTGAGAGCCTAGTCTAATGGTTGCTCCAAAGCATGGTGTGTACATGCAAGTAAATGCATGACAGGTACCCAGCATCTCTCGTTGTCCGGCTATGAACGTAACAGGCACGATTGATTGTCAATATCCTGTTACATTTGACGAATACTTAGGTGTATGCCTGATTCGCGACGGTTGGGCATCGTTAGAGTGGCTTCCTGTCACTACCCTTTCTTGATGCGTTATCTTGCAGATAGAGATGCTGTATCCGAACCGTTAGACACCGTTGAAACGGCATACAAAGTGAAATGTTTCAACGGCGAGAATGCTGCTCCCTACAATATTTATTTGAATAGAGTTTGGCTGTCATCAATATCATGTGCGCCACAACATCATATTTCGGTCCCTTACATATGCCCTGAGTATCTACAAGACCCTGTGTACATAACCCAAGGTGATACTCGTCACTATCCGCAGCTCAACTCCATTGTTTTCAGGGTCCTGCGTGAGCGGAGTGAGCATCGCACCGACCAGCGGGGTAATCAATGTGACATGGCTCTCTACAACGGGGATCTTTTGCGTCTCCGCGAGTGGATTCTTGTGTTTTGCAGTTTATGACACCCAGCCACGCGGATGTCTCCACGACCACGACCCACTTCACGAAGTCGCACTTCCAGGTTGTGTGGGTCTGCTCAGTGATAGATCACGTGATCTTCACTGGCGCTAAAGCAAGGCCGGTCCCGTCCACGCGTGAGCCTCGTCATTGTCAGCCTCCAGTCCCAAGCATCGTCAACACTATCATTCGCCAACGATCAGCGATCCTGCAACATCAGACACCTTTACTACAAGAATCAAGCCTCTCGCAACGCACATAATCTCTAGCCATGGAGGAAGAGCGCCTTTGGAAGTTTCGACGGCCTGAGTGGCTTAACACGGTTTGGGCCCGAAATGCTGGTGTCTACAGCGCCGGAGCTATTGTACGTTGAACCTATAAAAGTGTCCCCTGCTTGAGTATTTGGCGTTTCTTCTTCATTGCATGGCTCTCTCAATGCATCATGCGCGACTTCATGCGCCCGCTTTGTCAATAGTTTTGGTACTCACCACCTGGTGCGCTTTAGTTCTCCATCGCCTTTTACATCATGCTCGATTCCGCAGTTTGGTCCAAGTCATCACGCAACGGCTCCGATATCCATGTCAAGTTTGTTGACTGGCTGCCCTTTATTTTCTCTAGCTTGGGCATGCTTATCATCAATTCAGTCGAAAAGCAACGCTTAAGCGCCGATTCCTTCAGCTACAGTGGAAATGGGGTAGCGTGGAAGGCTCGCGTGGTCCTGTTCTTAGGTTTTGCTGCTCTCGCTGGTGGAATGGCTGGTGGTGTCACCGTTTTTGTTCTCAAGTTTGTTGTGCCCAGCGTCGCTATGCCTGCTCTGGGTATGGGAATTGAGAATGTGCTCAGTAACGCTCTTGTTGGCGTTAGGTAAGAAGAATCTTACCCCAGGAAATCGATTGTTTTCACTAATTCCGCACAGCTCCGTCGTCCTTTGGATCAGCCAGAACATGGAAGACGAGTACTCTTACAACCTCTCCCTGTAGGAACACCGCAAACCGACCGGAAGAAACTTTCGAATTCGGATGATGCTGGGGCGTATTGATGGGTTAGGCTGCATTCTTGGAGATGAAGACAAGCTGTACGATTAAGAGACAGAGCTTACAGCATATTACACCAATGGCACATGGTCGCCCTACTGATGTTCCACATCTAGGAGCACATGGCAAATAGTACTGGCGACAACATACCTGAACACAACTCGACTATCATCGGTACATGTCGAGTATATACCTTTTTCTGAAATAAGCATGGTTCAGAGTTAACGTTTGTAAGGACGGAGTTAGGGGGGCTATTACACGTTGAATGCAATCCTGACTTTTGAGCTTGGAGGCAGCGGGTGTCCAGAAGCATGAGACTACGTGAATTTGAGCAGATACCCAAAGTGAGGAGCTTATTAATTGCCTACTCGGTAGTCGTGCGAGTGATACTGAGCTCTTTGCATGCTTGTTGGAGGTAGGCACAAATGTTTGTGCAATTGCCCTGGCCAGATAGGCTGAAGCAGCTAAGATGACTAGACGAAGACACCCCGGGACACCCCACAGAAAGTCAACAGAAGGTGACATAACATCTGACTTTACATAACCAATTTTTGATCACCTTCAACTTCTTGGATAGTTACATTTCTTTCATATCACAACGGCCAACAAAATTGAAGATTTCGCGATGGCAGATCGAACACGGACAACAACGAATGGCACGGGGGTTCCCCGCTCTCGCAACGGCGCCTCTTCAGCAGGCGTTCGTCGTAATCTATTCCAAAACCAGTTGACCCGGCGACCTACCGCTGGATCGACTTCTACGTCTGCCGAAACACTGCATTCAGACGTCGATATTTTATCTGATACATCTGAGATCGTAGTTCGCGATAAGCACGGAGAAATTGAGCTCGGAGACCCTCCGACACCGATGATGGAAGACGAGGATGAGTTGCCCCTAGATCATAGGCAAGAGTGTGAGAGTAAGACATGCGCAGGACTAGAGATCTACCAATGCTAAAATGCGAGTAGAGGAAAGACAACGTCTGGCAGAAGCAGTTAAACATCACCAGATGCATCGTCATGCTATGACCGAACAACCTGAAGGTGCGACATGGGCTTGTCTTTGTTATTCTCATCTTATTAACGCCGCAATAGAACTTCTTGAAGCTGTGAGAGCAAGTCTACGAGCCAAAGTGGCAGCCCTTGCCGAAGATAATTGGATGTTTGAACCAGAAGAACAGCCCCGTGGTTAGCCCAGTCTTTTATTTACCTTACAACGCCTGCTGTCTATGTTTTTCTCAAGGTAATATGGTATACCATCATCCAACCCCACAGATCAAATCGTCTAGTCTAGACCTTCCGCTGCGGGGGCATCTTGCCGTTGCGTAACCTGCTTACGCTTTGGCTTTTCTGGTTGGCCACCACCACCGCCAAAGAAACCGCTCATCATATCCATAAGGGGGTTGCTTTGTCGAGGCTTGGACAGGCCGAAGTACATCTCTCCAACCATCTCAAGCGCCTCGGCCCATGATCCCGCCTCGTTGATTTGTGTGGCATACTTGGACACCAAAGCACGGTAGAGTTCGGGTGCGCCGCGTTGAATAGCAAGAAGGAGAAAGCCAAGAAAGTTGAGTAGAGGCAGGCTTGGGAAGATGCGGATGTCACCAGCAGAGCTCGATACGTCTTGGACACCAAGGTTCGGGTTATCGTTGGAGAGGGAGCTGGTGAAGAGGCGGTAGCAGGTATTGGCAGCACGAACATTGCCAACGAGGAGATATGGGAGAACTGCGCGGCCGGCGAAGAGAGCCGCTTGATGAGGTTCGCTCTCCTTGTACCAATTATATTCCATCTTTGTCAGAATCTCGGGCGAGTCCTTGGTCCCCAATATCAAATGTTTCTCGGCCTCGTATGTATCGTGCTCCTCAGCATATAGTGAGCCAGCGACATGGTGAAGCTCAGGATCTCCAGCTGGATATTCGCCAAATTTTGCTGACCAACTTTCCCCAATAATGTCAGTATGCTCGTTCGCGATATCTCATCAAGACAACGATGTAGCACTTACGCTATGATTTCACCGATAAACTTCTTCCTCGTAGGCTCGCCAGCCTCGAATAGTCGCAGACAGGTCAATAGTCTACCCTTGGCGGTAGCATCAGGTTTGAGTTCTGCCTGCTTGTAGACGTCAACCAGCATAGCACACAGATCTCCTCCACTACCACCCTGCCCCGCGCGCAGCAAAGCTTGGGATACATTGGAGAGGATATCGATCGCGGCAGGCCAGTTGGAAGTCTTGATATAACGAGATGCCGCGACACGGGTCTGCTGTTGAGCTTCGTAATAATCGCCCTCTTCGATCTTGGCCTGTAGCCGGGCAACTATGCGGTCAACCTTGCTGGCCATGGTAAGGCGTTTGTAGGGTGAGTGACTTGAGGAAAGCTTTGTGGATTGGCGGCGATGTGACCAGAAGAAATGTAGTGACGTAGAATACCTAACGATATTGAGGCGAGGTGTTGCAGCTCAGGTGGGCGACTGTTGGTGGAGGGGCACAGGTTGGCCATGGCCAGTACGTACCCGAAGCTTCAAGCTGGAGGTCCACAAGAAAGGTCCACTTTGGTAATGGCTCAGGCTAGATAGAAGCCCCTCCGTAAGGACTTTTCTCTCCTTGCCTTGACGTGAGAACCACACGAACCTCGCTCTTGGAATCCAAACTCTACCCTGGGCCAGCTTTATACTATCAAAGGCTGTACCACTGCAGGATATATTGTCTACTGGAAGTGCATCAACTTCCCAGACGTAGACAGCGTAAGTCCCAGCTGGCCTTTACCCTCTTTGGTGCCGTGTCAACATCCAGTACCGGTATGCCAAAACTTGGAATGTTATGCCGTCCCTCATCCCTCCTGCTTATAGCAACTGATTAGATTATATACCGAACTTGCATGCAAACACGGTACTTTGAGCTTCGATCCATATTGCTTATGTTGGGCTAAAGTCAGCGTTGTGGCGGAAGAGAGTTAAAACTAATACAGTAAGGTTCGTTTCTGCCCCACAAGACGATCTTAAGCAAGTCATAGGCGGATCCTATCAGCTTCGACTGATATAAGAAGCTCGCAATCACCTGTTTGCTCCGTCTCAACTCTTCAACATAGGTAGGCAGATAGCAATTTCTCGTTACACAGAATGCAGTTCAGCATCCATTTCCTACAAAGGCTATCAACTCTCGCATCTATTAACAAATAGAAGCGTGATTAGTTTAGTGGTAAAATCCTCCTCTCCCATGGGAGGGTCCCGAGTTCGATTCTCGGATCACGCATTGTCTTTTGCGTCTTGCGGGTTCATGTCTTTTTGGGCCCTCGACCAATATCAGTCATGGCAGTAGTGCTTAATATAGTACCGTCCCTGATCAAAATGCAGGTGGTTTGCTTGTGTTGCCGTGTTCCATCTTCTGATATAGGTATGCTGCCTTAAGACTAGCAAATACAGAGGATGAAATAGAAGAGTGTGTTTGCTTTAATTACTTATATTTAATATCTTGTAGAAAAACTCCGTTTCGTCCGATTTTAAACTGTCAATTGCCTAGCTACCTGCCAGTATGTCGATGGGCAATTATACCTTATGCATACAATCTATATGTAGTTATGTATGTTCTTGACTTTCCAGTAGTTCCCTCCGGGGCTTCTACCCGAACCGATAGCAGTCCGGCATCTCCCCGCCGGGACCCCAGTTCCCGCACGTTGTTACATGGACATCAACATGCCGAAGCCGGCCTTATTAATACTTGTCCATTCAATGTTGCTAGGCTTAAGTCCGCCATTTATAAAGAGCCCAAGGCCTCGATCTCTTGGTTCCTGTCTTCATTTGTTTTGAACTTAAGTACTTCCCCAACCACGTCATACGCAGAAGATATTATGGCCTCATCTGCCCTCCAGCGTAAGCAGATCATCTGAAGTTCGTTAAAGCATCACCCTAACAACTCTTGTAGGTCTCGTACGCTTTGTACCAAGATCTAGTCCTTCCAAGATCCTTATCGGTCAGCCCGCAGACAAGGATATTGATGTTGGTGCTGCCTTACGCAAGGGTCAAGAGGTTGCTGTCAATGTTTGGTCAGGTTCATCAGTCCTATCCCCAGGATCCTCGACTGGTACTACCGAAACCATTGACCGCGTCCTGTCCCCTCTTGCCCAAAATGAGATCGGTACTATTCGGTGTGTCGGTTTGAATGTATGTCAAGCTACTTCTGGAAATCGCAGGATCTGACTCGCCATTAGTACAGAAAGCACGCTGCCGAATGTGGACTTGATCCCCCAGCAATCCCGGTCATCTTCATGTAAGTCTGCCTGATCAGTAATACAAGACTAGGCTTTGAGTTGACCTGTAGATAGGAAACCAGCGACAACAATCGTGGATCCTTGGCCAGCTCGTGGGACCATTCCCAAGCTGAGCCAGGTGGACGAGTCTGGTGATTACGAGGCAGAATTGGCTGTGGTAATTGGTAAGACGGCTAAGAACGTCAGCGAGGCCGAAGCTTTGGACTACGTTCTTGGATACACTGCCGCCAACGATGTTTCCAGCCGTACTCAACAGCTAAACCAATCTCAATGGTCCTTCTCAAAGAGCTTTGATGGGGCTTGTCCATTAGGTAAGTTCATCTGAGGTTATGGTTGATTGAGCTAACAATTTCCCTTTATAGGCCCAACACTGGTTCTCAAATCTCTTATTACAGACCCTACTAAGCTTCACATGCGAGGGTTAAAGAACGGCGAAGTGTATCAGGAGAGCGGCACTGAGTAAGTAGCACCACACAGTTATGCGAACTTCCCCACTAACTTCACTCAGTGACCTCATCTTTTCTGTCCCTAAGATTATCAGCTGGCTGTCTCAAGGCACTACACTTCCTCCGGGAACTGTCATTGTCACTGGCACCCCCGCAGGTGTTGGAATGGGCCGAACCCCCAAGGATGCGCTCCGGCACGGCGACGAATTTGCGGTTGAGATTCTGCCTCATATTGGAACACTCACCAACATCTTTGAGGATGAGAAGAGTGGCTTCATGACTAAGTTATAAACACGAAACAGGCTAGATAATTGTACATATGATCACTCTGGGTAATCCTTGGTTCAATGAATGAAATCTCAATATGAGTTCATGAATGATGCGTCGTGGGAATTACTGAACTGGTCAAAATAACGAATGATGGCGACTGGCTTGATTAAGAAGAGCCAAGACATGTCAGCGTGAGAATCACGTAATGTGCTGTCTCACTACTTTGTTGTATTCGCACCGCTCCGATTCTGTCTCTATTGTAAGCTACTCTCATTTATCTGTCATACTGTGATTGCACCTAACCTGGAGAATTCGTCTGATTGTTCGCAAAATAAACCCTACGACTATTCTCCTGCAACCATTGTCATCCATTACTTTTTATCAAGAATATTGGGAAATATGTCGGCCCATGTTACTGTACCTCAGACGATGAAGGCATTAAGACTGGTTGAGGTAAAGTTGTCTACCTAGACCTTGTGCTTTTCGCACCCGTTGACGTATTTAGTTTCATAAGAACTACACCCTTCTCCATGATGTCCCTGTGCCCAAGCCAAAGCCCGATGAAGTTCTCATCCGTGTAGCAGCCGCTGGCTTTTGTCACACCGATCTCATGGTTTATCATGGCACAACCCAGGTATCATTGCCTTTCATCGGCTCTCATGAACCAGCCGGAACAATAGTCGGTCTTGGCTCTGATGTACCTGAGATATGGCATATAGGGGATCGTGTGGGAGTCACAAACTTTATGGATCCTTGCCAAGGCTGCAACGGATGCAAATGGGCTATGCAGAGTCTTGGGTCGCTCGATCCACGTTTCTGTGATAATAGGACTATGTGTGGCATCATTCGTCGTGATGGAGCCTTTGCCGAATACATGGCTTCCTGGCATGGTGCTGTGGTGTCCTTGCCTGGCAGCATAGGTTTTGAGCAGGCGGCCCCTTTGATGTGTGCCGGGGTGTGTTGCCCAGAGCTGAAAGTGTTCTATTGCCCGTGCTATGCTGACAACCAATCTCAGGCAACTGTGTGGCATGCCATTAACCAGGCAGATATAACAAAGGGCGAGACCATTGGCATCATCGGTATAGGTGGCCTTGGGATTTTGGGCATTCAATTCGCAAAGGCTCGAGGCTATAGGGTGATGGCTATTGACAACCATGAGGTTGGTTTGAAGCTCGCTTCTGGTGTTCCCTCTCACCTCCAACCGGATCTCATACTCAAGCTTGATGACCCAGAAACTATTCAGAAGATCTCTGATTTTACCGATGGAATTGGTCTCAAAGCTACCATTGTATGCACCAGCGACGATGCTGCCAACGACTGGGCTGCTCAACGCTTGCAACCAAGAGGAGTATTAGTCGCCGCTGGCTTTCCTGAGCATGGTCTTAAATTCGACCCTATGAATCTCATCCTGAGAGAGATTTTCGTCAAGGGAACAGTCCATGGTAGTATGGATGAGACTAGAGAGATGATGGAATTTGTAGTTCAGCATGGAATACGCAGTCATTTGACTTTGCTCACGATGGAGGAGGCAGAAGATATCGCGGCCAAGTCAGAAGCTCACGCTTTCACGGGTCGTCCTGTTGTCAAGATTGGAATGCACTGAATGGATTTGGCCTGGGATCTTTGTCAGTTCCTCTGCTGGTCGATTGCGGCTGCAGAGGCATGAGAAATGCTATGTTCTCAAGAATATCTGCCTCCCTACGCATGTTGGCATGAGACAACCGTGCAGTTTCGAGCTTATCGAATACCCAGTTTGGTATCTCCGCAGCGATCTTCTTGAATCACTAGTCGGGTGGTGTATGTAAATCATTAGTTTTGTTATTGAGGAGTTTTCTGGCTCCCGCTGCGAACCCTTCACAAGAATATCAACATTGGGTTTCTAATAGGCCAGATTCCATGCACATTGAACACAGTGTCTCCCGGCCGAATGGCAAGCAAGACTCACATAGCTTGAGCCCTTCCTGTATCACGAACGTGCTTGTCCAAAATGTCTACCTTCATTATTCAACCCTGAATCACAAGTTCCAGGCATTACCTGACGGTCGCCGTCCCTTCTCGTATAACCACTTGCTGTTCAACCCGACACTTGTTCGCTTGCCTCCAGCGGAACCGGGAGAGGTAGGATCTGAGAAGAGGTTGGCAGAAGAGCTAGCCGCAAATGGGCTCGTTGATCCAAAAGAAGACCTTCTTCCATTGCCGAAACTGTTGACGCTCTTCTGGAAAAGAGGGCTGCCCAACGGTGAGCCAGCCGCTCCCTGTACGAGAGGACTTCCTCGCCCAGAAAGAGGTGAGCTGCCATAGCTTCCTCGGCTTCCAACAGAGCCACCTATGGAAGGTGTGCGTGAGTATCGAGGAGGCGTGCTGAACTTCGCATCGGGGGTCGGGGCGGCCGAGGAGGGGTCCAGGCCCAGCAGCTTGCGCTGAGCAGGTGTCAGAGGGATATCGGAGAGATCGTCTTTCGGTCGAATCAAGGGCAGACACGCGATGCCAATGTTGATAAATGGTATGAGGTTGAGAATGAACCATGCCCAGCTCAAGTATATCCTAAAAGAGCTAGGAACACTAAAGACTGGAGTTAACGGCTGGTCGGTCGCAAAAGACGTCCGCGAAAACTCACACTTGAGAGCCAATGTTAAGCTTGGCTAAGAGCTGCGCAGACCAGAATCCTAGCAGCGCAATGACATTATAGGCGATCTGGCGCACATTCTTCTCGGAGAAGGTCGTCGCATTACGACGCCTGGCGATCTCGTTGAGTCGTGGGTGACGCCAAGTACCTGGGCTGTCGGTCACTGGAGGACCGCCAATGGTAGTCGTTCTGACGGGAGTGGCCATGTTGGGTGTCTGGAGTTTAGAAGACGTGAACCGCTGCCGACAATAGTGATTTTGAGCTTGGTTCTGTTGTTTGTCGAATGTCCTTCAGTCTCTTGAACGTTCTGCAAGACTGGCCAGTTCTCTGCGATGTCTCGAAACTTCAAAAGAGAAAATTTCCCGTCTACAATGTCCCTGTTGGTTAGTATGTATATCGTCCTGGCCGAAGCCGTGGTGGGCTTGGTTGCTCCCTTTGGTATGAGATTTGTTGATGTAAAGAGATGAGGGAGTGCGATCCCCTGCTAGAAAACACCATGCCTAGGCCACTGCTACAGCTTATTAGCTCGGGTCGTTGCAGCGCGACCAGCACGGACCATGCTTCAGGTAGAATAACGCCACAATATTACTTCAAGCCACAGCTCTTTCAGCCTCCTTACTCCACTGAACATCTCCCTGCCTTACCTAGAGTACGGAGTCCCTAGTCGTGAATCAGGTACGACGGGCTCCTGTGGTAATGTACCGTGACGCGCTCAGCAACTTCCCGGCTCGTGGGCGTATCTGCTGCCCCAGGCAAACTAACGCAAGACAAGGAAAAGGCTGAGGAGAGGAACTGGCAACTTCGCTTCTCACTTCCATTCCCATCTCCATTTCTTCCCAACGTATCAACAAACCCCAGAACCATTACTCGTTCTATTTTATTCTAAAACACCAACACTAATACTATCATCACCCTCGCATACGCAACCCGCAAACAATCTGCGCGCAATCTGGTTTTCGGCACAGTCATCATCAATCAATCCCCACCTCCATCTCCCTGCCAAACATTGATAGTCCAGCCGAATTGTCCTTTCGCGATGCGCCGTTGATCAATCCAGACGACTTGACCTTGAACCTCAATTTCTCGCGACCCCTTGCGAACACCCTCGTTTTTGGCAAAAGCCACAACCACCTACAATGGCGTCTCCTGCCTCTCTTGCCGCGACGTCTGAGGTCGATCCTCCCAGCTCACCCGGCCAGCCCGAAGCCAAGTCCTTTGTCTCGCGAGCCATGACCGAGGATGACGATACTCAGATGGCCAATGCCACTCCCGATCCTCAAGAAAAATCGTCGCGAGGTAAAACGAAATCATCACAAAATAAGGACGTCGCAAACCAACCGACGATCGGCAAGATACGCCATCTAAAGAAGGAAGATGGCGAGCCTCTCTGGAGAGAAGACATTCAATATGACTTCCTCAAGGCTGTGTTCGACAATGAGCAGTGTGTTTTTACCAATTCATATGAGCCCAAACGACTCCAGCGTCAATGCTTTGCCGACCTGTATATCGATACAATGTCCCGCAGCTCAAAGACTAGCAAGGTGCTTCGCGACAAACTGCTAAGTGATAGAGAAGCCGCAAAAGGAATGGCTATGGTGTGTCTTCTTGTCAACATGGGCCGAATGAACACCACTCTGAATTGTAAGGTCAATCTTCTCACCCTTGAAACCACCGCTAACATTTCCAGTCTTTCCTGAGATGAGAGCTCAGCTCCGTACATACCATGCCATCCCGTCACTTCAAGCTCGCCAGGATCCTCATGCCTACAAGCAGCTTCAGGATGCACCTCGTCTTAAGTCTATTCTAAAAGGTGGCGCAGAAGATCGAGAGGAACCCAACTCTCTCGACAAAATTAAGCAGTTGGACACTCCTCGCACAAATCCTGTCAATCTCATATTTGTCATGTGCAACACAGCTCAGAAAATCGCCGAGCTTCACTTTCCTCGCCACCGCGAACTCCACGACCTGATCATGAGGACTGAATACACGAGCAAGTCGAGAGCGAATGCATTCCTCTGGCTTATGTGGTTCTATCTTGAATCCGATTTCACGGAAGAAGGCTGCGAGGAGAACCCTTTCGGGCCCGGGGTCGACTACGGGCTAGATGTTGCAAACCAGGGCGTGCCTGAGCTCGTGGAGATGACCCCAGAAGAGAAAGCAAAAGAAAACGTAGACACTGAAGAAGAGATTGAATTTGGACGCTCCAAACAGAAGATGAGGGCGAAGATTCTTGAAATGGACCAGGCTCTCCTCAATGAAAGAGACACCAAGAGAGGCAAAATGCGGCCATCTTTCGCTGATGAGGGTCCAGCCATCCTCCCCCGCATCAGGCCCTCGAAACATGAGTCTGACATGGATAGCACGCGATCAACACCTCCGCCTAGGGGGCTTGGTCGCGGTCTTACCTCGAATCGCAGAGGCGCACCCCTCAAGTATCAGATCTTTGAGGGCTCATCTCCGGCACATAATGTCAATGAGGGTGTTGTTGCAAGAAAACCCCGCCCCCCAACTGCCCATCAACTCGCTGTTGAGCGAAACAGGAGCCAAAGGGTCGAGTACATTCTTGACCGTGGTCTTCGGCGCCAACACCACAAGAGTCGAAAACTCAGGCGACAGGATGGTGCCGTTTTCAGAGCCTATCAAAGACTACAGGTCCAAGAAGATCCCTTTGAAGATAGCGATGATGAAACTTCAACTCCTCGGAACCTAACATACGGAGATAAGACTCCAGGGCCATTTAGAGAGAAGGGCGTAGGTGGTCTTTGTCTTCTTACAAAGGAGAAGGATGACTTTGGCGAAGAAGTTAGTGCCTACGCGGGGGCGTTGAGACGGGCGACAAGACGTCTAGCTCGTTGGGGGCCACGGTCATCGGAACTTGGTGTCATTGCCCCAGTCAAGCGACCCAGACCAAAGAAGCCGGAAGAGGACGATGCAGATCTTGATCTGGATGACGATATGGATAAGCAGAACGGTGATCTGAACGGTGATGCTAACGGTGATGTTACACTTGGGGATGTCACAGTGGGAGACATGACGGCTGGTGACATAACCATGGGAGATGTCACAATGGATGATGCCGAGATTGAAGATCAGACAGTTCTTCACGACGACGAAGACGTGGATGATGCCGATAGGACAGAGGTCATGGGAGATTCAGATGTGGATTAGAAACCAACAGGAAGAAGGCGGCATGTGTAACTCTACTTGGAAGGCATGAAGGAATGTTTAGCGATTTACAGAAGCTATCGCGGCGGGATTGGGATTGGGATTGGAGTTGGTCTTCTTTGCTATTTCTTCCCCAGTTTTGAGGTGTAATTGTACGGCGTTGAAGAACCACGCATACACAGAGGTTGCGGTGAGGAACAATGGGGAAAAGCAATGCTTTTTTTCTTTGATGGTTTGCAAAGATAGTCAATAGATTCATATATTTGACGAGGCTGAAGATATTTATAATCGCGAATACAAATACGAAAACGAAACTATGAGCTGGCAGATAGATTTCACATGGGTGCCAAGACTAGAAAATTGCGGTCGGAAACGCGATGCGGAACGGTCAAGATGTTGATGGGCTAATCCCGGGGCCGGGCGGCTCCAGGGTCCAGCTCCGAACGGCTTATTAAGTTAATTTCCGGGGCTCAACAGAAATTGTGAACTAATAGCCCCCTTCTTCACGCGACTGATTTGCGACGACTTGTTCCTTTCAACTTGTTCAACTTGGTCGGTCAACACAATGGCAAAGAACAAGTCAAAGTCAAAGTCCTCTGCGGCCGCCGCGTCGCAGGGCAGTGGCCTCAACAAGCTCCTCCTGGTTCTCGGTCTCCTCACAGCTCTCCTGAGCTCCGTCGTCTACTTTGTCGAGCAGAACCTGAACCAGTTCTACATCTTCGACCTCGATCACCTTGACGATCTTTCTAAGCGAGCCATCGCTAAGCACGGAGAGGACACCCGATCGGTTGTGCAGTACATCGTCACGGAGCTTAACGAGAAGGTTCCTGAGCACATCAACCTCAAGGAGGAATGGGTCTTTAACAACGCTGGCGGTGCTATGGGTGCCATGTACATCATCCACGCCAGTGTTACCGAGTACCTCATCATCTTTGGTATGTTTGCCTGCTGCAATTGCATATCAATCGCTAACATTCTGTCAAACAGGCACTGCCATTGGTACCGAGGGCCACACTGGTCGCCACACCGCTGACGACTACTTCCACATCCTTTCTGGAACCCAGCTGGCTTACGTCCCTGGCGAGTACAAGGCCGAGGTGTACCCCGCCGGCAGCATCCACCACCTTCGCCGCGGCGATGTCAAGCAATACAAGATGCCCGAGGGCTGCTTTGCGCTCGAGTACGCTCGCGGCTGGATCCCTCCCATGCTCTTCTTTGGCTTCGCCGATGGCCTTTCCAGCACGCTCGACTTCCCTACACTCTGGGATACCACTCGCATCACTGGTCGCGAGATGATCAACAACTTGATCAAGGGCAAGCTGTAAGGAAATGCTTGGGTCCTGTGAAAATGGAATGACCTGTAGATCAAGGGGAATTGTGTGTTTACCAATCCGGGAGCTTCAAAGAAATGCAATAGAGTTGGATATTCAAAAGGGCTTTCTGCCACGGTTGTATCATTAGATTTTTCTACTCGGAAAGATACCCGTTAGAATGGATCCACGTTAGGATCCTAAAATTGTTTCAGACATCATTCTCGATTATGCGACCATCAGTGCTGTGCAAGTATTCTGCGTGACGTCTGCAGAACTCACCATTCATTCTCGATCATCTTTGACATTGACATCAATATACGATTATACGCACCCCAGAAACAAAAGCTCTCGTCAGCAACCGGTAGGTCGAGAAGATCGACTAGCTGCGGCTTGGCCTTCCCAAAAATGCTTTTTACGACCTATAGAATGTTGGTGGAGAAGACCTTCGCGATGTTCATAGTTTCGAGTCGTTGAATAGGTTGGTGGATTCCTGGGACCATGGCTATTGGTAAAACAATATTGGTGGCTATGTCGCTCAGGCTCGCCTGTTGTTTGGTACTATCAGAAGAAGACACCTGTTTTGAGTAGAGTGTCGACTTCTTTGTCAACTGGTATCTCGCTATCAACAGCTGCATGTCCATTGACGGCTTGCCAACAAATTGGTGGAGTCTGGTGGCCCATTATCTATTGTTGTATTGCTGTTTGGGTGTACCAACTCTTCTTCTTCTTCTTCTTCTTCTTCGTTGTTCATCATATGAGGTCGTTTCCCGGGTCATCGAAGAGTTGGTCGATCGGTAACCCATCAAGTTCATAGTGCCATCCTCAAGTAAAACAGTCTGCGTCAACAGAACTCCAAGGCAAGAAGCGATCACTTGACTCATTGGCAGTATTGTTACAACATGTTAGTTCTGTACGAAGACATAGATGTACACTATATGCTATATCTGACCATTCTTGATGATCTAGAATTATAGCTGGCAAAGTGCCTTTTGGTTGGCTCCACGAGTCCGGAGCTTGCATTCGGCAATGCGAATTGTGTTATGCAATACTTGCTGTTGTTCCCTAAGCCTAGACTTTACGATGGCAATCACTATATCTAACGTCAGAGTTGTCGGTTACTATCGACAGGAGGAGGAACAGAAAACAGCTTACTGCTAGACTCCGACATAGAGATCAGGTCATTAATGCAAAACTATATCCCTATTTATAACGACAACAAAACAAGATTCCCGGAGAAGTCTTGGTATTCTTTGAAGTATAAAGGGTCGGGCAGGTCAGACCTCATTGGGCACAAACAGCTAATTCGGGAAACCGATAGTCATCCACCGTATGTTCAAGACGCTTGAAACCACTGATTTTACGGGATCGTTCTTCAAGACAGGGGAACATAAAAAGAGATGTAACATCTAGTACGTCCAGTCCTGACTACCGAACCTGGCGAGATATGCGGACTTTTGGGGTTCATGATATTTGCAATAATTCGAGAGTACGATACCTGTGACGAAGCTGCCAGAACCAACCGCTGTTGTGTTAAAACATCATCAGGCTGTCGATGCATCAATTATCCGATGATATCCGCTTTACCATAGTTTCTATGTCACAACTGCCATATACAGCAAATTACATTTGCCAAACAAAGTACTACTCCGGACTGTCTCTCTAATCATGTTGTCGGAAGCGGCGACTTGGCAATCAGAAAGTTCTGGATGGGTGAGTGTACTGATCCTGTCCAATCGAATCGCTGCGGATCATTGCTCGTTGAAAGAAGCTTAAATTAAGCTGCATTCAAGGATTATTGTAGTGCGGGGCGATTAGGCGGGAATAGGAAGGTGGCAGTCCACAGAACAGAGAGCTGGAGATGGTCTCGTGTGGTGGTCTGGTAGATAATACGGTAGATGTCCTTGGTGATGGGCGCAAAAATGTCATTGTATCTTTCAAGGGATATCTTGATTCAACGATACTGGCCTACAGTGGTCCTTCGAGGGAGATTCTGTCACCTCCTGGTAGCATGAAACCAAGAAGGACCATCGACTAGTAAATCTTTGAGTATAAGTCATAGTGCAGTAATATGCCCCGGAGCAATTTTCGTATCCCATTGGTACGAACCCTTATCATGGCCGACCAGACAACCTTAAACCGACTGCAACACGCAAATCCCATACCATCCTCTACTTATCTGTTCCCCATTTATCATGCCCAGACTTACAAAAGTTCTTGAAGTTCCATGGATCTTCTTATGCCAAGATCCAGCAACGACCACCAGCACCTAGCCCCCCCAGTGTCTGTCTTGGCATCCTCGTTATCACGGGACGGCTGCAGACTGGCTAATCAGGAACGTTTTGACTGCTTCAGATGCATACTGAGTTTAGCTCTGTAACCTTTGTGTCGCATTGTCGGAGTCATATCCTAACTTGGATTCCACAGATAAGGACTATACGGTTTGCCAAGTCGAAGGCATCAATACCTCGATACTCTGGTCCTTATCAAAAAGCTTCTCGCTACCAGAGGCGAAAGTCGCACAACTCTTTATGAGTTCATTGATGCAATATTGCGACTGTAGAGCTTCAAAATGTTAGCTTATGTACATAACATAGGTGGCGATCTGAAGTCTCACACAGACCCTATCGCCCAGATGCAGAAATAAATTTCCCGAACATTGGCTTGCATTGGCAAGCTTAAGGGCGCTACTAAGAACTTTTTTCCCTTTGCCAAGTAAATGTGAGACTAGTATACTGCAAAAGTTCAACCTCATCCTAACATGGAGCGTTTAGATTGTACATACAGTGGTATAAGATGCCCAACCAACAGTATGCACATCGCTTCCTTGATGACCGTAAAATCCTGTCTCGACTATCAAACTGCATGAGATATCTTGGCAGGATGAGAAGGAATCCACCCTTGTCGTGAGGCTCCTGGTATCAAGCCTTTTATAGTAGGTAGCAATTACGACCTTCTTCTTTCACCGCATCCTTGCAGTTGATACATCCTCCTGACTTCCAAGATGCATATCTCGCGTTTTCTCGTCAGATCTGGCGTCTTGGCTTTGTCTAATTGCCTTCCTCTGGCTTTTTATTCGATGCCGATCGTACTCGGTGCTATCCGGTGTACAAGGTCCATTATGGTAGCATTGTCCGACACTCTAGAAGATATAAAACACCTCTGCCCGTAACGGACGTCTCTGTCTAGTGTCTTGCAGATTACTGTTGCATTGGCCTCTATCTTGTCTCATTCTTGCGGTCCCAAAGATCAGCACACCTACGACCATGGCGCCTGCAGGAGACAGTCTCGCCGAGCCCATCACCGTGGCCGGTCTCCGAGCTGAAGTCCTTGACGAGAAGCGAGCTTCTATCTCTGCTGAGAAGAGGGCCTCTATCGCCACCGACCCTCGTCCAGCCACTGCAGATGCGGGAGCTGTTACCCCCGCTGGTGTTGTCACACCAGATGGTCAGTTTCCGACTGCTGAGGAACTAGACACTTTGCGCCGAGTCCCAAATAAGATTCCTATGAAGCTATTCAGTATCGCCTTTATCGAGCTGTGTGAACGGTAAGGGGTTTCCCGAGCCTTTGGCAAGGTGTTCTTGACTGACTCATCTAATAGTTTCTCATACTATGGTTGTACCGTTGTGTGTAAGTTTTCACCGAGCCTCAACAACAGAAGTTCAGTCATATTAACCCATAAAGTCACGAATTTCATTCAGCAGAAGCTCCCCGAAGGCTCTACCACGGGTGCTGACCCGGAACAGCCTGGTGCTCTCGGCATGGGTCAGCGCGCCTCGACCGGAATCACCACCTTCAACCAGTTCTGGCAATACTTTATGCCCCTTCTCGGTGCCTATATTGCTGATCAGTACTGGGGTCGCTATAAAACCATCAGCTGGGCTCTCGGGATCGATATCATCGGTCATATCATCCTGATTATGTCTGCCATCCCCCCCGTTATCGGCAATCAAGGTGGTGCCCTTGGCGCCATGATCATTGCTATCATTGTCATTGGTTTCGGTACTGGTGGATTCAAACCTAACGTCAATCCTCTCATCGTTGAGCAACTTGGTGAGCAGTACATGCATGTTAAAACTCTCAAGTCTGGTGAACGTGTTATCGTCGACCCTGCTGTGACGATCGAAAGGGTGTATCTGTGAGTATTTCCGGCACAACAAACACTTCAAAACTAATTAAAACAGTTGGTTTTACTTCTGTATCAACGTAGGGGCTTTGGTAGGGCAAGTGACGGTGAGTGAATTGTGTTCTTCATCCCGAAAATGAGGTTGTTGGTGTGAGCTGGTGAGGTTTGGTGTTGATGTCTAAGATTCCAGATGTCACAATTAATACTAACGCACGACGCAGATGGTGTTTGCGGAGAAGGAAATTGGCTTCTGGCTATCTTATACACTGCCAACGTTCATGCTCTGTCTGTGTCCGCTCGTAATGTGGTTGAACCGCCACAAGTATGAGCGAAGGCCTCCTGGCGGCTCCGTCCTGGGACAGGCACTTAAGACCTGGTTCCTCGCCCAGAAGGGTTGCTGGAGCATCAATCCAGTTGCTACATGGAAGAATCTTCATAAAGATGACTTTTGGGAGAAAGTAAAGCCCTCAAACTTCAGCCACGAGACCCGTCCTAAATGGATGACCTTTGACGACGCCTGGGTCGACGAGCTCAGCCGAGGATTCAATGCATGCGCTGTCTTCTGCTGGTACCCAATTTTCTGGCTCTGCTATAATCAGAGTAAGTTAATCATTCTATAGAGATGAATTGTGTGAAGACTAACTAAGGTAACTAGTCAACAATAACCTCATCTCCCAGGCGGCCGTGATGCAGCGCCATGGCGTTCCCAACGACATTCTTTCGAATCTCAATCCTTTCGCTCTCTTGATCTTCATCCCGCTTAATGATTTCTTTATTTACCCGGCCCTCAGAAAAGCTGGTTTCCGCTTCACCCCCATCAAGAAGATCACGGCCGGTTTCTTCACCGGAGCTGCTGCCATGATCTGGGCTGCAGTTGTCCAGCACTACATCTACCAGAAGTCCGAGTGCGGTAAGTATGCTTCTGGTGAAGATTGCGCAGCTGTGGAAATCAATGTTTGGGCTCAAACCGGTAGCTATGTTCTCATTGCTCTCTCTGAAGTGTTTGCTTCTATTACTTCTCTTGAGTATGCCTTCTCGAAGGCACCCAAGAACATGCGTTCCATGGTTCAGGCTGTTGCGCTTTTCATGACAGCTTTCTCAGCTGCCCTTGGACAGGCTCTCGTTGGTCTTGCAGCCGATCCTCTTCTTGTTTGGAACTATGGTGTCGTTGCTATTAATTCCCCGTCAGGGCAGTACCAATTACCTTCCACTTAAAGATGCATTGGCGTCTAGGATATTGGCGGCGGTCGGATCAACCTCCCTGAGGGTCACGCTGGTGCAACTGCTGATGAGGAGGCACCGTTGGGAACAAAGGAGGCTAATTAACAAGTTTCCTTTGATGTTCCATTGATGTTAGTATCATGTACTTAGCTTATGATATCACTTTGTGACTTTGGATAAGTAGTTTTATGGCATTATTGTCCCAAAAATACGCCATTTATTATCGCTATTTACTCCATTGATATGACCCATAACACTTCCGATCCCATGACTCCTCATTCCCATTGTTTTCAGCCCCGTCCTCCTTCACAATAAAACACCTACACCACAAAAGAAAACCCCCCAACCCTTACCTAACCAGATAATTCGCCCTTGCCATCCCATGCTTAACCCGGTAGCTCGCCATTGCATAACAAGTTCTACACCTTGTGTTCTCCCGGAGCCCATAAAATTTCCCTCCCCCCTCCCTTCCCTTACCACACTCCTGACACACATCAGTGTTTCCAGCAGCCAACCACTCCCTCTGAAGGGCGGGAGTGCCTGCACCGACCTCGTCTGTGGTCTTGTCACGGCGGTTTTTCTCTCTAAACACCGTGCAGGAGTCACATCGGCGTTGGTCGCACCGATTCCTGATATACCGGGTGAACTCTTGGTCAACGCCGCAAATAGCACAGATATCGCCATATACCTCTACCCACGCGGCATCCTCCTGTACAGTTGGTTTGTAGAGGCATGCTGGACATTTTGCTTGTTTCATCCACCCCATCCAGCCAAGAAGATGACTATCCATGGGCCGCGGTACGTGACACGTCCCGTAGACATCATCATTGCCCTCAGCAACCCACGCCCTGTGGTTAACTGCATTGATACCCTTTTTTGGATTGTCCGAGTCTAATCCTCCATGAGCCCTTCGATAAATCAAACAGCCTTGGCAGCGGGAGTCAGGGCCATAGAACCCAAATGCCCAAGGGCCTGCACCAGGGTGTCGAGGTTCTTGACAGGCGGTATTTCCGCAGATATCTGGGTTGCCCTGGGCTACCCAGATGGCATGCATTTGTTCATCAGTGATCAGATCTCGGGGTTTCTCCTCACCATAGTTTCACCTCCAATTATAGCATGGCTGACCTCGTCTGTTCTCAAACCACCCAACCCAACCTTTGTCATCGCAGCTTTCATTACCTTGGCGTCCACAATTAAAGGATTGATTGACTTGCTTGGTTTCTTTTAGACGTTCAACATGAAGCTTCTGAGATGTGGGCGTCCAGTGCTGGCTTTGAGCCAGTGGCAAAGCACGGTTAAGTCCCATTTCTCCGAAGTCTGGAAGTCCTGGTGTCAATACGGGAAGGTCAAGGGCTAATTGTTTCTGCACGGGGTTGGCAGATGGCATTGTTCATAAGAACAATATCATGACCTGCTCTGCGATTGTTGTAGCTTATTGGTGGTAGGGGTTACCTCAAAAAGAGATAAGATCCGGAGGTTTGGTTCAATATCCTCCTGACATATCGCTTGATAATGTCTTGATCTTTTGTAGTCGGGAATATCATCGTATACCCTGCGTGACTGGCGTTCGTGATGCTTGACACGTCCATTGATCCCAATGTAATTTTTATACGCGACACTTGATCCAACGTATACACCAATCGCCTGGTCCGTGTCAACTCGCATTGCAATATTGACGTAAACTCCCCAGAGTTTGAAGCTGCTATCAACAAGCAGGGGATATTCTGTAGGTAGAACTTCATCACCACATCGGGGATGCTTCCCAGGAATGCTTTCGTGAAATCTCCGATTTCAAGTCTTTGGAAGACTTCAATAACAACTTTGGTCATTTCTCTTCCTAAGCAATTCGTGTGGAACTGTGGTGTTCGTCGATCTGCCCAGGTTTTTGAATTGGCGATGATGCTGGTACATTTCCGATTAGTTCTCGGCCATTTTCAGCATCACGGGGATGTGACCATTGGGCATAAATTGAGGTAGATTCTTGGGGGTTATGTGCATTTAGCCTCAGTCATGTAACCCAGTCTACCGTCTCCTCCTCTTCTTCATCCTCTTCTTCATCTAAGCAAAACAGGAATACCGTTACGTCAAGCTAGGCAGAGGCACGCGTTCCCTCGCCCAGGACGACGGTAGCCTGTTAGCATCAGGGTCTTGTTTGTGTGAAGTTGCGCCTGGCCCATCTCTTTGGTTCCCCGCTTATGGTTAGGCCTTGGGTTTTCTTGCTCTGAGCGTCCATTCTCAGGCCCCATGTTTGAGGATCAGGTAGGTAGATTGGCGATGGCGTTGCCCGCGGCAATACTGTTGCAACAATTATCGCAGAACAGATCGTGATGGTATATCTCTCAACAGTGGCACGGGCGTGCCCAAACCAGCTCAATCTCTTTGACGAGAGTAGATGGGAGAACTTGGATCTTCCAAATTTTACTGAGAAAGCTCGGAACCACCATCATAAGCAACGGATACTTAGGTAACTTTAGGATACTCTTAGGTAAACTTCGTATAAGCTTAGGAGAGCTTTTGATTAGTTACTTCAGATCCTTGATAGGTCTCGGCCTTTTCCTCTCTGTACCGCTCTATACGCTGAATGCAGAGGAAGATGCTAAATGGTTAGCAGCCCAACGTATGGTGATAGATCTGCCATTTGGGGAGTTGAACAGCAATCCGCCAGGTATAGCAGGGACTGTCCGACTCTTGCATAGTTGTTGTGGAAAGAATAATGCTGTCATATGATGATTAAGTAAGTCGATTAAGACACCTTGGCCTTCAAAGAGAGTGGTCTGCTACCGGGAATCCTGATGTCTGTCGAGATCGCAAGAAGGTGAGGGAGGAGAGGACAATGTATTTGCGTGTATAGACAGCGCTAATGTGGACAGCGTATATATCGGTTCCAATGTCGGGGGGCGCCGTCATCGACCTCGTCGGCTGTTTTGTCCATTTGTTCCTGGTTTGAAAGAGAGCACAAAGGTATATCTCTTCTCCGCGCGGCGCGCCACGCCACGAGAATGGTATACTCGCGGTCTATCCCCGTAAATTTCCACCTATTCCTCACATTCTTCTTGGTAGGCTGTCGAGCGCAAGCTGGGCATATTGATGCTGTCTTCCTCCAGCCTTTCCATCCGAGGAGGAGACTGTTGATAGGCCTAGAACACGACATGTCCCATTATACTCGCCGTGCCCCTCCTCCACCCACGTCTGCGCTGTTTTCTTATACTTTGGGTTATTGTTTTCGGCGCCGTGTGTCCTCAAGTGTAGGTAGCAGCCCGGGTAGCGCATATCTGGGCCCTATGATGTAAGAAATATTGCATTTGCCGGGATTGAGGTTCTTAACAAGCCTGGTTTCCGCATACCTCGGGATGACCTCGTGCATCCTTGCATCAGTAATGAGATCTGGGGGCTTCTCCTCTCCGTGCTTATATCGGTAAAGCCAGCAGGCAGCGCAAACTCTGGCTTCAAGGAAGCACTTCCATGTCCTTTCATCGTTGAGACTTGCGAATAGTCGACCACAGCTAAATCAGTGATCTTCTTGGTCTGTTTCTTTCAACCACTCTTGATAGAGGGTCTTGTTTGATGGCATCCAATGTTGGTTCTTTGCTAGAGGAAGTGCCCTATTGAGACCAGTATCGGTAAAATCAGCGACGTCTAGGATCCCGCGTCTACTCTCGTGAGGGATCGAAACCAGGTCGAGGTGCGAGTGGCATCCCCATGCGCCACCTATGCGTACGAGTGTTACACAAACTACCATTCTCGTTCGAACAGTCCCACATTTATTCTATTGTTCTATTGCGAGCATGCAAAGAAACCGCTTCAACGATAGCAGATGCACATGCATAGCTTCACATTGGCTCAATGCGACTGCAATACATAACCGGAATACGACCATCTTCTCTTCTCTACATCTTCAACACCATTCATTATATGTGCGCACAGATTCCTACTCTGTATTACCGCTACCAGTTGATCTATACAATCTCAAACGCACCCTCGCTCAAACGCATACTCAATACTCTTCCACTAAGGTTACAACTCCTGTGAATTAATACAAGCGCTTGACTTATGTTCGAGTAATAGGTCAACAACTGTTCATAAACAAAACAGCATCACCATGTCCGACACTCCTCCATCCCGTGACCTCCTCACCGCGGAGCAGATGGCAGTCGATACAGAGTTGGTTGCAAGTCGAGCTGCTGGTCAATCGACTGTCTCTGCAGCTGAGTCTACACGCCTGGAGAAGATGAGCTTCAATGACCTCTTGCAAGAATGGTGTAACACGCGGCCAGCAACTGCTCGCCATAACCAAGTTATTTCATCCGTACTACGAAAGTCTTTCTTCGAGCGAGCATTCCAACTTTAGGACTCCGATGATAGCTTTATATCCCTGCCACAGCTCCTTCCGAACAAATTGGGACAGACCTCCGTGCCTGTCGGGAAACTTACCGACAACCTGCCTATCACACCTCTAAAGCGCAAACGAGGTCAGACCATGCAGGACGACAACCGCTGGGTAGCCAATGCTCCCGCCTTTCTCAGTGTAGAATTCAAATCCGAGCCAGAAGGGTGAGAGTTTAACCTTGTCTGAATGGAAAATACCGGGGAGCACCAAGGTCCTTGTCGAATTTGTCAAGCTCAAAGACGAGATGACAAAAGCCGGGCAATTGGAGGAGCCATCGTCAACTGGGATAGAAATTAAAGAGTAAGAGCGGAGGAGTACAACACTCTAAACCGCCAATCTCCGAAAGTGGTTTTCGACAAAGTCTTCTATCTCTGGAATTCAGATGACGACATCGTCGTAATGCCAACCTTGCATGAAAAGAAGATCCAAGAGACGTCGGTACCTGTTGGATATTTTGTCGAAAACCTCCCCATCACCCCCTCAAAGCGAAAGCGAGGACAGACCTTTCAGACCAACCCACATCGGATGGCTCAGGCCACGGCCTACATGAGCGCCAAGTTTGAATCAAACTCGGAGGGCAAAGATTTTAAGCTTTGCTGGAAAGATAAGGGTGGCCTAACTGTGGGCGCTGAGTTTGTACGATTCAAGGAAGGGGTCACAAAGGCACAGGCCATCGAGTCCACGATCGTCAACTGGGACAAATGTGAGAGGGCAAGGGTTGAAAAATACAACACTGAACTCATCATCGCCCTTGCTCGAATGAGAATCGTCCGGTTCGCCCGGGAAGGGACTGCACTGCCCCCCTATATCCCACAAGAGTTGCGAGTCAACAACAGGACAATCAAATGCAATCTCATCAGCGACGAGTTCGAAGAGCACTACAACATAATCAAGGCAGTCCATGGGGGGCTGAAAGGTCGCAAAATTGGCCGGCCCAACCATATGATAATCTAAATACAAACGATATGTGATAAGGTACGATTTGGGGGCATGTTGCCATGGTGGTGCTGGATCAGAGCTATGAGCTGCTTGCTTTTTTTCTCCTTCGGTGTGTCTTTATTGCAATATGAAACTCGAGAATGGGATAGTGGGCTTAAGCGTGTAGCTAGTTATACAGTCAACACTTTGATTTGGTTTTCTTCTTTTTATAATATTTATGTGTATGTGAATGGATATAAAGTATTGACTCTACATGGATGGAAGATAGAGTTTTATAAAGCATAAGTCTGACTTAAAGAGAGCAGTAGTTTCATTATCGTGAATATCCAGCAAGGATTAATACATCAAATTTAAAAATATATCGGTGACAAGAGTCTTACCACATTTGCTGCAGTTATCCCCTCGCCTGAGTTATATCATAGAGGC
Organism: Fusarium oxysporum f. sp. lycopersici 4287; assembly: GCF_000149955.1. NCBI lineage: Eukaryota > Fungi > Ascomycota > Sordariomycetes > Hypocreales > Nectriaceae > Fusarium > Fusarium oxysporum. The sequence goes on from NC_030990.1 coordinate 1,447,360, forward strand.
TCGATTAGCCTTCAACGACCCAGGGTACTTTTGATCAAGCCTTGAATACCTTCTCGAACCTCTGGATATCCGGCTTCAACTCCGCGGCCTTGATAGGAAATATTGTACCAAATTGTGTATCTTATCAGTTGCAGGTGAGGCATGTGATATCCCTGTGTTCGAGCACCTGGAGTCATGATTAGAGCGGATAGAACAATTCTTTGGGTTGATCTCTGCCATAATTGTTTAACATGCACAGAATGGAACTCGCTGTTGACTATATTTTAACTCTTAATAAGTTGGCTTTAATTGTTTCGTTGTTGAAGAGCTTCGTTTGATCTTGGATCTAGAGTCCCGATAGATAAGGAGAGGCATCACAGATAAACACCCTGACCACCCTCTCTTGCATTGCCCCTAATCATGCTAGATAACGGAGAGTTCATCCCCTTGTCACCCCGGATTTCTCCCCCACGCGGCGTGTAACTCGACCGCCGTGGCGATAATCTTGGCAAGTCTTTGATTCCGGGGTAGTTAATGTAGCAATTCTCGTCCTTGTGTGATTCTTGCGATGTGATCTGAACTTCACCAAGAAAGCATAGAAGTGCCACATATGATAACCATTCACAAAGTAAATCTCTCTAGAATAAACATAACCCCACGCGCTCTTACATGGGAGCCACATTCAACGGTACGGAGGGCGGATACGCGGGGGTGGTGAATGGCGTTGCCATGATATACTGTTAAACCTTGTTATGACAAACCAGCATCTTGATGTAAGGGGGCAGATAAACATAGTGGTGTTATGCATGACGAGGTGGCCGTTTATTAATCTATTATTCCTGGCTCTAAGATGATCACATATAAGAAGCAGCTGAATTCCCTGTTTCATTTCAGCTACGTCGAGGCAGCCATCCCTCGTCATGTTCACTTTATCGACACGCACTCTTTTGCCAGCTCGTTGTTGGATGTGTCCTACTTAAGAGCACTCAGACATTTGAGCCAAGCATCTTTCATTTAGATTGATGGTGGCCTTCAAGCAAGAGACTTCCAACAAGTCTGCTAGTATCGGATCTCAGTCTCGCCGAGTTGCACGAGCATCACCCGGCCACAAATAAATGCTACCTTCAACGCACACCACAGGCTAATCGCAAAACAAATTGAGGGCAGAGGTAATTCGTTACTTTTATTTCATCCATTGACAAGTCATAATAAAATCGTTTAGGTTCCTAGACCAAACCTACGCCGGTAGGGACGCCTCTCCAAAAACACAACTCCTGCCGAAATGCAATGCCGCGTCGCCAGGTCTGCTCCGTTCCTTAATGGCCTCAGGACTGGGCTTCTAGATTCCCATGGACTAACTCTTCTTTTTTAACCCCTTTCCTGCTTTTGATGTCGTATTTTAGCCAAGATCCAGACGCCATGGGTTTCCATTATGCTAACCACTCTTCCTCGTCCCGCTTGCGACCTTTTATGACAAGGCCGTCGTCATTATCGTCGTCGCTATCATCATCACCGTCGTGGATCCTCAGTTGCTCGACGTGGGTTGCTGTGTTGTGCACCTCCTCATCGTCACTCGCATCATCGTCCAGCATCCATGTGAGACCATTTGCTTCCTCTTCTATGGGGAACATCTCACGTGCGTATTCTTCGATACCTCGAGGGCCTTCCCACAACTCCAAGGCTTCGCTTGGGCAACTGACTTCGACCTTGGGGTCACCGAAGTAAGGCGGTTGCTTTCGAGGATCTTTCTGATTCGGGTCGAACAGTTTCTCCAGACCGACGAGCTGTTCCCGGTAGCCTTCAGGGATTCGAACCTTGATTTCAATGGGACCTTGCACATAGCGCACAGGACGGCCAACTCCTTTAGAGAAGAGTCGACACACCTCCTTGGGTGTCAAGTATTCGTATGCAAGTGCGATGCGCTCTCCGTTCCATTTGCTTGGTCCATCCTTGAAGATCTGCAGGACTGCAGGACCAACATCGTGCTCGGCATCTAACCAGGGTAGCTTGGCGTCAGGATGAAAAGGTGCTTGCCATTTGAACGAGCCGTCCTTTTGAAGATCCATGCAGAAAAGGGGATACTGAAGGGAGGTGAAATTGTTGTTGTAGATACCAGTGTACACAAAAGTGGCTGGTATTCTCAGTTTGCGCACATACTGCTCGACCTCGTGCTTGGCAGCCCAGAGGGGCAACGAGGGCCATTCGGGGTTGTAAGCACCATGGTCAGGCATGGATGAGTACACGTAGTGTTGGATTCCTGCGCGCTTAGCGGCGTCGGCTAGGGCCTTTCCGATTTGAATCTCGTCGCCGTAAAAAGTTGTATTTATGAAGGCGAGTTGTGCGCCGCGGAACAGACTTGCGATCAAGTCGTAGTTGACGCCGACACCGGCCAGCGGGCCGTGCTTGGTAACATCACGATTTGCTTCAGAGGGCTGATGTCTTGTGTAGAGCTCGCCAACAAATACGGTAACATTAGGATTCCCCGAAACTTCAGCAGCGACGACACCGTCGAGATTTCTCAACTGAGCGCGCACATGATAACCAACAGCAGTAGCGACGCGAATGAAAGACGCAGCTTGTCGCCCGCTGGCGTTGATGACAGCGATCGTCTTGTCTGGGTTTGACATGAGCCTCTTATAAGGACGGAAGGTTAAAGAATTGTTCCTTGAATTTGCGAGCGGAGAAGAATCGGAATAAGAAGATCTGGAATGCTTGTGCTGCTTGTAAAAAACAGCAGGTTGAGTTTGAGCCTGGGCCTGGTCGCCGGGTATTCTAATGGGGATGCTGGCGGTCATGGACCCGTTTAGTTGAGCGGGCATGCTATAGCAGTGCGCTGATGCACTCTCTGTGTGAGCGGGAAGAAAAAGAAAATATCACGTCGCGATCGGAACTTGACTCGAGGGCTGAAGCCACCGGCCACGGAGCGGAGGCAGAAAGGCCTTTATTAGCCGGGTCGGAACAGAGCCACAGCCGGTATTATGTCGGGGGTGGTCCTCGGAATGCCGGTTTGGGAGGCAAAACAAGATATGACCACCAAGTGAAAGGTAAAGTTGAAAGGTACAGGCGACAGTCTGTACGTAAAAACTCAAGTGTGGTGGTGGATCAGAGGGTGAGCCAATGCAGGTGCGGAAGCCAAAACCACCAGCAGACAGCAGGGTATTGGTGGTCTGCTCGAAGCTGAGGAGGGAGAAGTAGGAGATCGTGAGAAAAGTCAAGAAGAGAGAGAAGAGGGGGAGGAAAATATAGAGAAACCCAGACAGGACACAACAAAGCGACTGTCGACTAGTAAACTCGAAACCCCAGTAAAAGAAATAAAAAAGAGGTCACGATGCTCCGTCGCGGCGTTGCGCCAGGCCAGGCTTGCGCTCAGCGTGCAGTGCAGTGTGCGCGCCCCAGTTCCTAGGTGGATTTAAATAGGTAAGGCAATGGTAATCCAACAAACAACCCTGACCCAATGTGCGATTGTGGGTGAAAGTGGAATTGGAAAAGGTTCTAGCGTGCTGCTTTCAGGGTCCTGTAAGCGACGACGCAGCTTCAAAGGGTGCGGATGCGTAGCGAAGAGAGCCGAGAACTCAGATGACGAAGTCAGGTTGAGATGGGTTGAGTCGAGAGGATGGTTCGACTTGCAGCTGTAACAAGGGGTTCCGTTGCACCGGTCAAGGTCGATCTCCTGCAAGAGATATATGGTCAAGTCGTCGTTCACGAATAGACACGAGAGCCGGGCTCTGTACAAGTATAAGATAGGTCGGCTGCGACTTCGGTCGGTGTGTGTAAGTAGAGCAGCGTAGCAAACCCAAGCAGGAGCAGAATCTATACCTATGTAAGGTATTCAAATGTAGGTATGGATGGTATGGTAAGGTATGGGTGGTGTCGGTTTATGGCGTGCGGTTGCAGGTTGATAGCGAGGGGGTGTATGCGACATCACAACCAAGGTGTAGAGATAGCGCCGAGTCCTTGAAACTAACCTCACGCTCACACTCAGTCGGTGGGTACAGGTATGGATATCACTGAATGAAGCCACACACGAAGGGCCCTCGTGGGTACGATCTGGGGCCGACACCAAAAATATGATGGCGTCGATGAAGTCCAAAAAGGTTGTAGCTGGAGAGGGCCAAGACAAAAGCTGCAAGTAGCTCGAAAAGAATGAAGGGATCAAGAACAACCTTGACGATGAATGAGGGGTCTGAGCTAAGCTGGCCACTTATTAACTTGTACTGGAAAATCTACTTTCAACTTTTATTTAAGTATTAGTTCAAGCTTGGCGTCAAGCATACGCTGCAGTTCAGTTTGTCTGCGTGACGATTAACCGCGTAGCATAAGGCAGCGAATGAAATTGTTTGCCTGCTTTCTTATCATTCATCCTGCGGGTATTTTACTTTGTCTCATTCAAAGACGGTTCCTGATTTGGCGGGGTATCGCAATAACAGCAACACTCAAGAGCTTACACAAATAGGGTGTCAGGGCTGATGACTATGCGTGCAGAAGCGCAGTAGAACAGCATGGAAAGAATGGGGAAATGGGGAACAAGATTCAAGATTGCGGGTTGGAAACTGGGGATGGATGCTCGCCAACTTGGCTTGTTCGATAATAGAAAACTAGAGGAAGCAAGAGGATAGAGGGGGAGCACCAAGCGATAACGAAGACCGGATTCATCGTCACAATGGGAAAGTAAAGTGACCAGAAGTTCCATAACCACACCCGGACCGGCAAGCAGAGACCGACTCGACCGACTGATAAGAGAATTGAAAAGAAACGCCATCTTTAATTCAACGTCACTACAGAAGTACCCTGCACTATCAAGGTACCTTTGTTGATGGTTCGACTCAAGCCAAGACACAGGTATCGTGGCATGATAGGAGTACATTAACAGTTGCCCTTTTTGTCCATTAGGATTTCGGTCAGCAAGTCACCTGTCTCGCCTTGCCTCTCCTCTAACCTTCTTGAACCTAGACGGAACCACTCCGAGTCTTCTTATCAGTACTTCCACCAAGTACCTTTCCGGATGAAACGGGTTTAACTCTTGACCGTCCTTTTAAATGAAGAGATTTTCCTCACTTACTCAGGACAGGGCAAGATACGAAAGATAAAGAGACCTGATGTTGCCTTTTCGACCCCAGGTGACGCCTACAGGCGCCCCTGCACCAGGGCTGCATTCCCATGGGTGTTGGAAGTAGTTGTTCGGTGGGCCATTTACAAACGTCAAAACAGACCACCCAAGTACAGGTTACCTTACCCTCATGATGATGATGGAAATAATGGTTTCCGGGGAATTCAGAGGCGTTACGTTAACTCACCACCCAATATGAAAGCTGGAGCCAATGCCAGACGCGCACGGCAACAGGGTCACCAAGGGTAAAAAAATTCAAATCGGCCGGCTACGCCTTGAAAAAGCTTCTGGAGCCGTCAAGGTGGATAGAGGATCGGCCAAGATGGTCAAGCTTGGACCAATCGGGGCAAAAATTGATTGCTCGTGGTATGAGCCTCCTTGTTTCCAGGTTATCACTATCAATCTTACACCACGAGCTGACCTCTCGAGAGCCTGCTGGATGTCGTTAGAAGGCGAAGGTTTGGACGCAATACCACCGAAACTCGTGTTCCCATTTGCCCCTCCAGCAACGCCATCGAAGGCCTCATTTCACTCACATCTGGCTGTGAAAAAGCTCATCTTCTTCTCGGTCTCCCACTTCGTGCTTGTTAAAAACTTCAAAGAAGACCCTCTCTTCGACTAAAACCAGCACAGATTGAAAGTCCGGGGATGGCCAATCACACCGAGATTAGTCCAAGCTTGTCTCTGAATCGGCGATCCAGGCCGCTGGGCTTATCGCCCAGAACTCACTGATGTATTGCTATCTCCAGGTCGGTGTCTCGGAGTCAACTGACATGGAAGCTTATTTAGCGCCCCATGTTTGTATCAGCCATGAAGTCAGCCTACTGTCGGATAGGTGTAGGTTAATATTTCCCTGCATAATAAGTGAGTTGGAGATTCGACTCGTGAGCGGCCGATCTGGGTAACATCTCGGCAGCTCTTGCATATCTGTCGTCGAGTTGAATTGTCATTTTAACCATGATGATGGTGTTGGTGTCCAACAAGGAATTCCAGGTCCAGGTCCAACAACCAGACAAATGCAGTGCCACCCATGTCATGACATGAGAGACAATTTGACAAACGACGGGGATGCTCCAGGTTCCAGATTGCGGAATCGGCCATACCCCAACACCATCATTCGCCAATAGGCGCCGGTCCTCATTCCCATTACATAGCTTTTACTCGATTCCATCTACAATGTTGTTGTCGGGACATATAGATAGAGAATTAGAGTAATTTGCTTTCTCCTGTTCGGTTCATGTTAGCCTGATGAATGTATCACAAGACCACGGCTGGTCCGTCCCTTGATATTGACCTGGTCTAGTACCTGTTTGCTAAATCAACCCCTCATTACCACCTAACAGTACGGCGCACATTAAGCAGACAAGACCATCATGGAATTGACCTCTCCATTTTTGGCCTCTGCGGCGCAGTGATTCCCCCACGATTGGCACGTATGGCGCGATACTACCTCCTCCACACTATCATCAACCCAATATCAGGTCGGAGAGGGGAGCCGATGTCTCATGTACCTCATCACTCCTCACTTCTCCTCATTTCATGATGGTGACTGCATTGCAGCCGAGGCATACTGGCATGAGTTGGTCGGAGAGGAGGATGGTCTAACTCATGATCTCTGTCTGGGCACGGAATACACAAGACAGTTATAGGTTGCCGCACGAGCTGAAGCATCAGGCTTGCATATTGGACAGGTCAGTTGCACTGACTTCAGCTTTGTCGCCGACATGCCGAACTTTGATAGGGCAGGCGCTTATTAGTTATCAGTCCCAGAAATATTACCCGTAAATGGCAGTTGTTTTTCACTTCAGAATACACCTATCTAATCTATTGACTTACAGACGTTCCCTCAATTTCTCAACCTCTTCTCTACCCTTCTTCCACCTTCACCATCATGAACGATCAAACCACAATGTTACCAACCATTGCCAAGCCCATTAAAACCACCCTGAGGCTCTGCCCGTGATCAACCTTATTAGAGTGTTAATCAATCTAAGCGGGCAGCCGGCCGTACCAACCAGCAGAGGAACAGTATACCGGTACTACTGGGAGGTCAACAAACGATCCATGACTTTACCTGCCCTCTACGAACGAAACAGATCTTCGCATCCCCGCGGGAGCGAACCGACTAGGAACGCACGCTCCCGCTACTAAATTGAGGTCCGGGTCCAGGTCCATGATCCAGGTCTTGGTCTCTTTCTCCTTTGGAGCTGGAGACCCAGTTGGCCGGCGGCCAGATATTTGGTGGTATTCAACCCCAAAAAGACAAAGACCAGGGCAGAAAGCTGCCCACGATAGAAGTGGAGGTGGTTGAAGAAGTGCCGAAGTAGCGTTCAAATTAGGTAAAAGTATCCATGCAGTACCACGACTCTCCAGTCAAAATTTTTCAACCCGAATCCATTTCTCATCGACTTGACAACACGTCCAACATCAAGCTGCCTATTTGTTCGTGCAACTGATAGCGGCGTCGTGGGATGGCGATGAAGCCCTTGTTGGTCACCAGACTCGCAAACGAAATGAAATGAAACGAAACGATTCTATGCTATACCTGTTGAGAGTTCTCCATCGTGGCGGATGGCTTCCCCTAGTGTGCGGTACTGTCATGGTTATTACTATGGCGGAAGCATTGTTGACTTGATCTTATAGTGGACTGTGCAGTTTCTTAATAGATTGGATGCTTGAAGGCATTTTCAGAATTCCTTAGGGTATTTTTACTTTATTCAATACAAATCACTGATGTTTTTCATTACGAACCAGTCTAGAAGACGGTCGAAACAGTCCATCGCTGGGACTTCACGCTGCCAACAATGATTGATGTTGCTCTTGTGCAACTTTGATTTGCATGAATACCTTTTGGTCCTCCAGGGTTAATCGGCTCAGGGGTGGTTTGCCGGTCACCTGCTCAATACACGGCGTACGGACCCGGGCGTCATGCTCTAGAACCGTGGTTTTGTTCTAGAAGGTTCAGATTGCGAATTGGCGGTCTATCAAACGCAATCACACGACCTGATCAATAGATATTACTTTCAATATTGGATTGCACTGCAAGCCGACATTCTCAAACGTACAATATACTTCGGCCGGAGTTCCGTGCTGTTTATATGGTGTTGTGCAAGTGTATGTTGTGTCGACGGATGGGATCCCGACGCCGCAACTGATATGACCATCTCCGCGGAGCATACGACGCCACTAATTTTATCAACCAATTCCCCGGATCGACGTCATACATCCCTGTAATCACCATGATCCTTTGGATTGGGTTCAGTTGTTATCATATCGTGTATTGACATGCTTATCGGTGGGTGTTTCAAGGCGAACACGTCAGCCATTTCGCAATATTGGTGATACTGTCACAATGATGATCTTGTGCCGACTGTTCAATCACCAAATACTGCGGCAATATTGCCTGTTGGCAAAAAGAAGAAACAAAGGTCAAGCGTGAGAAGCCTGAATCCTCTCCCACTTCGAATTATATGTTCCCTGATATGAGCTTCATCCAGATCATCAACATCTAAATGCTCTGCGGGGATTGCTAGCTAGTTCCCCGGATCTTGTTTCCCCAGAAAGCGGACCTAGCTCGGAATGTTGTGTATGCATTGCATGGCCCGATGGTTGTAACGGTTCGTGAGGGCCACACCACCCTTTCGTTTGTCGAAGCGGTGACATATCCCGAGGACAATCTGTCTCAAACGTTATCAGCATTCTCACCTTGCTATCTGACTCAACAAGTTGTCAACAAGAGATACGATAAGCTGTCGTGGTCAAATCCTGGTTTCAGATTGGCAATATGATCGACTCTACGGATAGTATAACCATAACTACACTTCTAAAGATGTTGATTGATCATCCTCAAGTGGATTCAGGATGATCTGGAATCCAGATTCCTGAACCCATGATATCCATTTGTTCCAAAGGTGGTGCCCTCTCTATCCACGTCTGACCAGTGTCCTCGTTGCGTCCAGCATCATGACTGTGAGCCAGCGATATGTCGAGGTAACGCTGCCGAGATTGTTAGTTTGCCAAATGCACAGCTTTCATGGATAACGACCACGACGCAACTTACCCAGTCCATGTTGCTAGCTGCAGTATCCATCCAAGCCGGATCAAACTGAAGACCTTCCGTTCCCATATTCGTAAAGTTCATGCTAGTTCCTGCATCTCCTGCCAGATTAAGATCCAGGGGTGTCTGGTCTGATGTAGATCCCGTTGATGAGCCTATCCTTGTCAGTATATCTCTTATCTATCGTATTTTCTCGGGACGTCTTACCCAACCCCAGAGTCGATAGCAGTGCCGGATCACCTCCGATCGACCCCAGTGTGCTAGGGTCTACAGATGGAGCCCCAAGCGAAGAGTATTCCTTATCACCATTAACACTGGGAACAGCTTGCTCAAGGGCATTCGCCGGCTCTTCGACTGGAGCTCCGAGCTTGGCCAACATTGTAGCCAGTGTATCTGCTGTCTTCTTGACTTCCACTGCGTCTCGTGACACATCTGCCCAGATGAGCCAAGACCTCTTGATCATGCAAATTAGTTCGTCTTTAGTCGGCGTTGGTGCAGTCTGCGACATCCAGTCATAGTCACTTCCAACCTCTGAGTAATTTTCGTTCTTGACGACGAGGTAAAGCACCATTGCGGCCATGAGAAAGTCATGAACCGCGAGGGACGAGACAAACCAACCATGCTGGCTCAATACGTGACCTGGCTTGCAAGCTTCCCAAATAATGTGTTGGTAATTGAGCAGCGACAAAGCACCCTCCAGACATTGCCTGCGTGAGTAATCATGCTCACGTTGCGGTATTGCCTCTGCGAGATACCGACGATGCAATACAATACGGCATTTGTTGTATAGAGCTGTCAACCCGAAACGTTGGATGAGCAGAACGGGCGGATCACCAACACACTCATCTAGTGGCCGTACCATCATGAAAGATGGGACACTCTTCCAGGTCTCGTGCAGCAAGTTGTCGAGCTTGGCGACCTCAGCATAACTTGGCGGTGTCAGGGCATGAGCTTGTCTCGCGATCTGTCCAAACACCCGAAGAATCTGTGTCTTATGGATTGGATATGTCATGGAGGTCCAGTCTGTAGGTGGTCGACTAAGAGGCAATTCCGTCGAGTCTTCGTCAAAGTCATGGTCGTCTAGATTTCGTGGTACTGCAGTATCAGTTTCTATACCTTGTAGCATGCTCGGGAGGCCCATGTGGAAAGAAACGAGAAGTTCGACTTGAATAGCCATGTTCCACATGCGCCTCCGCATCTCACCCTCATAAGGTGAGATGTTCGCCAGTTTGCTTGGGTCTCTATGGAGACCCATCTTGAGCATCAGACGGATACACACGCCTGAGAGTACGTAGCAGTTCATTTGAGCTGCACGATTAAAGAGGAAAGATGACTCGACGTAGAGCAAGAACGCTGGGAGCGTCGCCGAAGATGGTTGTGTGTATTTGCCCCAGACGAGAGCCCATCCAGCACAGGCCTTGTAGTGACGGATCCTGTCCTGAGCTGGGAGAGGAGAGTCACCCTCGAGCTCACTCGAGTTGATAAAGTTATTGAAAAAGACGCCAAGGCTGAGCATCATGAATAATTGCGCTATCCAATGCAATGATGCTTCGTTAGGGTCTTGCCAGAACTTAGAATACTGCCTGGTAAAAACTGGCCGGTGAACAATATCTGGCAATTGTTAGTAAAAGCACTGGGTGTTTAGCGGGACATACTAACGTTGCGAAGGACTCATCGATGCAAAGTAACGCGAAAGAAGTCTGTCTGCGACCTTTCTCTCCGGTAGGCGACTTAGCAGCTCCTCTCGGTTCCTTGGTCCAGCTCTTGTGTTCAACATGACTTCTGTGGGATCAATCTCATCGTCTAGGATTTGATCCTCACCCGCTTCTTCAGGCTGCTCAAAGTAGTCTTTCAAGTCCTCAATCTAACTCACTGTTAGCCTCAGCTCCATATGCTCATCGCAGACTCCTATATGAATACGTACATCTTCCAGCATCGCCATACAATGCGTTGCGCCCACGTAGGTTGCCCCTTTCTCGCTGTGTACGACATGGCCTTGGACGTCCGGTCCTGTAGCAGTACCGTTCGCCAATCCTGCCCCGGCTCCAGCACTTGCATGGGTTCCTGGGGCTGTACCTTCAGAGTCCATCATCTCCCGCACCATACCCTCGAGACGCTTCAAACGTGCGGACATGCCTTTGGCAGGCCGTTTCCGTTCAGGTTTTGGGGCATAGGCACACTGAGATGCGCGTCCCTTTTTGGAGCATTGCCCACATGGTTGCTCTCTATCACATTTCAACTTTGAGTTGCGGCATGGTGCGCATGAAAGAAGAACGCGTGAGCGCTTCTGGCGGGCTTCAGATGTTGATGACTGATCATTATCATTTGGGCTGGAATCCATCTGCGTCAGATAATGCGCTGGTGTGAGAGGTATCCGAAGGTCGAGGAATGATTCTATTGTCTGCAATACTAGACAGTGGGTAGTACTGACTTAATGTAAATCGTTTTTGACGGTTTGATACAGAGGTTTGAAAGTGAGTGTGTATCTTAAGATGTATGTCAGACGCAAATACATAGTGAGGTACTGATGAACACCCAATCACATGTCACTACAGGATTCATGGCCACTTATATCCGGGGTACACTGGGTGAGTTCAACAACGGTCGTTGGGCTAAGTGAGTTATATACTCAACTAAACCGACTTCGAAACAAAAGAGACACGGCCTAAGTGAACACTAGACATCTAATTGAATAGGTAGCTTGCCAATATACTATGAATGAGGGTGAATATACGTTGAATTTTGTGCCTAGCTACCCTAGAACATCGCATAACAACCCTGTCAAATAGTAACCAGGCTCAACGACATTAGTACTGGCCAGAACCCAGCTATGCGATGCGTCGTAAACTCGTAAATGCAAATTCCCCATTCCCAAACAACAAAAAGAACACCTAGGAGTCAGGCGCACCTGGCAACCTCTCTATCACGTACTTGGCCCTCGCCACACTCATGATTGGCACACCAGGAATCTTTCGTAGCCGTTGCTTGAGTGCCTTATCATTTGTACCCACGATATAGATCCTGGATTTCTGCACCCTGTCTACTAAACAATCGTCTGCATAGGTGCCCTTGTGGTCGCATTCAAGCCGTGTCCATCGTTCGTCTCTTGCAACCCTTAGGGCCAGTCGATACTTGGGTCCGAGCTTCTCAAGTTCGCTCATCTAAGAGTGGAAACACCTGTTAGTCACGGTACAAAGGGTTCAAGCTTGGAGCTGGAGGCTTACCACACAGGATGTGATGATAGGGTTACACTTCGCATAGAGGCAGTCCATCATGGAGTCGAGAAGAGAGAGCTTTCGCTGAACCGAGTGACTGAGAAAGTTGGTATCTACGAGAACGTTGTAGGGAGGAACGAGAGCTGTGTTGTGTTGAAAGAACATGTTGCTGGGCATCTGAGGCGCTTCTCGGATAAGCTCGCCGTTGATGGTCTTCTTTTCCTTCTCCTTCTGAGCGAGCTCAGCCTTGAGTTTGTTTTCCTTTAGTCTGGCATCGCGACGACCGATAACTCGTTTCACCTGTTGCGTATTATGGTCAGCATTTGAAGTGCTTTTGACGTTTGCGCGCCCCATCTTCATCGTCGTGGATATGTTGAAATTTGGGCAACTTTTGCGCTGCTTATCGATAAGGATGCATACCTCTGCGAATTTGCGAGTCTTTTTCTGAACACCCATGGCTGCTTGATATTGTGTGAAGCTTGGGAATTGAAGTTGCTGTTGTTTCCGTGGTTTTGCAGTGGTATTGTCGTCGTGGATCGTCCAGAAGCTGTGGATTCAAGGTATCGTTGGTGATATCTCTGCTGTTTGACAGACTCAAAAAAGTTATCGCACTGACAAGATTTTGCCATAGAAAGTTAGAAAGCGGTGGCGGGAGTGGGGCACTACCTTGGCTCCAGGTTCCGGCGCACAGACCATTCACTCGACGCGTCTCTATTCTCTCAGTCGCGTAGAGTGATTGATTGACATACCATTTCAGGCTTCACTTGTAGGATCAACGATTTCACCGCAACAGCATACCCAAAATGTCTTCCCAAAAACCCGAAGAGCGTGGCGAATCGTCGAACTCTGCCGCAAAGGCGGCCCTCAAAGCTTCTTCCAATGGAACCACAAATTATGAGCTTCCCTGGTATGCCCTTTATGCCCATTGAAGAATTGCTCACTGATTGTTCCTAGGGTGGAAAAGTATCGACCAGTGTTCCTTGACGATGTCGTCGGCAACACAGAAACGATTGAAAGACTAAAGATCATTGCTAGAGAAGGCAACATGCCCCATGTAATCATCTCGGGTATGCCTGGTATTGGAAAGACCACCAGTGTTCTATGTCTGGCCCGGCAACTCTTAGGTGAATCGTACAAAGAAGCGGTCTTGGAGCTCAATGCCAGTGACGAGCGAGGTACTTGGATCCCCTTATTTGAATGAATGAATTCACTGACACACCTAGGTATCGATGTTGTCCGAAACAGAATCAAGGGCTTTGCCCAAAAGAAGGTCACTCTACCTGCAGGGCGCCATAAACTTGTTATCCTCGATGAAGCCGACAGCATGACTTCGGGTGCTCAGCAAGCCCTTAGACGAACTATGGAGATCTACTCCAACACTACACGATTCGCTTTTGCCTGCAACCAGTCCAACAAGATCATCGAACCCCTCCAATCACGATGCGCCATCCTACGATACGCCAAGTTAACAGACGCTCAAGTCGTAAAGCGACTCATGCAAATTATTGAGGCGGAAAAGGTCGAATACAGTGATGATGGACTTGCAGCCTTGGTTTTCAGCGCCGAGGGAGATATGCGACAAGCCATCAACAACCTTCAATCTACCTTTGCCGGTTTTGGCTTCGTCTCGGGAGACAATGTCTTCAAGGTTGTTGACTCGCCTCATCCAATCAAGGTGCAGGCGATGCTAAAGGCTTGCTATGAAGGCAATGTTGATTCCGCACTGGAAACACTCCGAGAACTTTGGGATCTAGGTTATTCAAGCCACGACATTATCAGCACTATGTTCAAGGTTACGAAAACAATCCCTACGTTGAGCGAACATGCAAAGCTGGAGTTTATCAAAGAGATTGGCTTTACACATATGAAGGTTCTTGAAGGTGTGCAGACACTACTCCAGCTCAGCGGATGCGTCGTTCGGCTATGCAAAATCAACATGGATCCTAAGCGATTTCGGGTATAGAATATGGAGATGAATCTAGGCATGGGTGCATCATTGGCGTTGGAGTTGGTATTCGACTGAGAAAGCGAAGGAAAGATGCTAAAGCAATGTGATTTACACAGACGACTCCATGGTCATCTCTAATGTGACATATGTACGCCGTTATACCCCAAGAAGTTACAGTCAAGACTTTTCAGTGAGAGATTGAGATCATAGGGACTCTGTTTCCGCGCCAGAGGCGATCACTTGCCATCACCTTTGATGAATTCTTCCTCATATCGTTCCCATTTAGCCCTGTCTCCCATCAACCGCCGCTGCATTCTCACTCGGTGCTCGTATGCTCTGAGCCGTGAGTCTGCCTCGATCATGGCTCCAGGTACCATGCCACACATTTGTAAATACCTTGACAAGGTCAGTACCAGGACGGATCAGCTGTGAGAATGAGCCCTACACTTTGAATTGAATCGTCATGGATCGATACAACGGCGACCAGATATATCCGGCAGCACCCAACACTGCGGCACCTATTCCCCACTTGACTGCACCTGCAACACCTCCTCTGGCAGCCTCCCAAGCAGCATCATTGGCCTCGTCGCTCTGCATAGCATCGTGAGCACGCATGATGATGGTTTGACCTTATCTTTGTGATGTTGATGCTTCCAGGCCCCAGGTTTCTAGGCTCCGTAGATCGTATGGCTCTAGAACCAATTGAACAGTGAATATAATAAAAAGTTTTCCAGCAACATCAGACGATATGTTCGTGAGCTTGAGAATCCCGAGCCCGGTCACTTCCGCTTCCATGACACACACTTCACCAAGTGTGGCGCGAGCTCCTACTAGCCACACCTAGGGCCTCAAATCTCGGCGGAATGTCGGCCCTGATTTGGCGCCCCGCTATAGCGGATTGCGCATTTATTAGAATTTTCTTAAGCTGTCATCTTCTTTCCTTCCATACTCTTCCAAGGGCAAAGAATCTCGGAAACAAAGATGACACGCAAGCAATAACCATGAGTCCCCGGTTGCCTGGTTTTGCGAAGTCCCACGTTTCTTCTCTTTCTACATAACACATCAGCTGAACCTTCACTTGTTTTCTTTTTCTCTCTTGTGCAGAAAAAGTACTCTTAACTCAGCTATCATTGACCTGCTACAACCACTGTCGCATTTGTCGCATTGAGCAAAGTTGCCCACCATGGCTGACAATGTGATGGCCGCCTACTGGGCCCTGCCACCCGTTTCTCGGTAAGTCACTCATGTTCATTCGTGCTCTCGATAGCACTCGCTAACTGTGTCACAGGAACCTGATTACTGCTACAGTGTTGACCTCCATTGGTTGCATCGTCGGGTTATTACCAGCCATGCGTCTGATATATCACCCATCCTATCTTTGGATGTTTCCACCTCAAATCTGGCGACTCGTAACATGTTTCTTAATCGAAATGCAGCCGATCAACTTGCTCTTCAACTCGTTCTTCCTGTATCGCTATAGCGTTCAGTTGGAGATGGGAAACCCACGTTTCCCACGCAAGGTCGATCTTGTGTTCTACATATTATTTGTCTGCACCGTAATTCTGGTAAGCCTGCGTCTACACACTCGTGCTTTGCTACTCTCCCATGTGTTCCTTTCAAAACCCCCCTCATATATCTGCCCGGATAGTGCTTTGCCTCTTCAGCTATCACGGTTCCTGGAAATGAGGAAGATCACCCCTGCACTTCGGATCACCCATCATTCGCATTTCCGGGTTGGTTTGCGGTGCAGGCATGGTGGGATGTCTATATGGATGGCTCGTGTGATCCTCAATTCACTCGAGTGGTTTTTTAGCTCCCTACATTTTTATATCATAGCAATAAAACATCAAATATCCCAAACACGTACCCGTATGTCATGTGCCTGTACTGAGGTTAACGACGTCGCTAGATGATCGACTACCTTGCCGGCCTGACGAGCTTCATGTACATGAACGGCCTCATTCTTGCCATGGTTTACACCACTACCCAAGACCAGCGTGGCCAGAAGACACAGTATCTCGTTCTTACCATTCCCGCACAGGCTCTGCCTATCTGCATGATTGTTGTTACTGCGCTCATGGCAGGACCGCAGAAGGCATTGGTCGAAATTGAGGGTCTTCTCGCTGCCCATTTATTCGATTTTCTCACTAGAATTTGGCCTGAGTTCGGGAACGGTCCTCGGCTTTTGAGAACTCCTGCCTGGCTCGAGCGTCTTGTGCAGACACCAAGAGTCACTGCCAGAGGTTTTGGTACCGCCGTTCGACCTGGCAACACCCCGTCTTCTGGACGTAGCACTGGTGTCAACACAGGCCCTTTGCCAGATTCGTGGCGGTCTCGTGGCCCAGGCCAGCGACTGGGCTGAAACATGCTCGTCTACAATGGCCACTTGCAGTGTACACATTAAAATAAAAGAATGTTTATCGCTATGAACTCCTGGACCCCACCATTTGTACCGTATCGATCTAGAGCGTACCGTGCCAGGATATATTAACCAAACAACTCCAGGCTTAAACCAATTGACATTTCCGTAAAACCACTGCCCGTAACTATCGTTCAACCGTGACATGAACACATAGGATATCTCAACCATAAACGCGACTGTTCCCGCTCAGCATAGGCGACTTATTTGCCTCTCTCCTCTTCAGATATTCGTCACTGAATCCCACAGGAACCTCATTTGCGAGGATCGTACCCCCTCCTAAAGGTCGATCCTGGAACCGAGGATCAAGGACAGCCAGAGGCTTGGAGATTCTCATTTCGCGACAGGGGTCAGGGTCGGCAGAGATCGGGGTCGCAGATACCAAGTTGACCTCTGGAGGGTTTTGTTTTCGGGGAATAACAAGTTTATGAAGAGAGGGAAAAGTCAGAGAAGGGAGCCTTGGTCTAGGGGCTTGAGAGGCTACAGGCACTGGAACCGAAGCGACAAGTGGCTCAAGAAGGTCTTTCTGGCGAGCAGGTGACGGATTCCTGCTGGCATTCTGTGAACTTGTGCTGTTCGAAATGGCGTCACTAATACTGCCCCGATTGAGCCCAAAGTCGTCGGTGGCCTTGAGATAGGTCTGAAGGGCATAAGAGTCGGGAGCACTGGCTTTGCGGGTGTGTGTGGTAATGTGTGGTTCGGGAAGTTTGCTAACAACCCGCGGAATGTATGCAGGATGTGTTGGTAGAGCACTGTTGGGACCGTTGCTTTTCGAATATGGCACGTAGTGATAGTTGACATTTCCAAGCCCATCTTCTCCATCGCACTCAAGTCCATCGTAGTACTGTGCATTAGACATTGTGCGTATATGTCCTCCGGTACGTGGATGATCATGGATAGGTGGCAGTGTTTGCTTCCTACCGTCGTGGAAGTAAGATGATTTTTGAATGCCATACATTGAACGGTCGTTCATTGGGGTATCTGGCGGTGGCGATGCAATCTTGATTGCTGTCCCTCGACGATTCCGGCTTCGTCGACAGTACATGAAGAGAAGCCAAGCAAGGCCAGCGGCACCCAGACCACACCCCACTGCGATGCCGACGATTGTGCCAGTAGTCATAGAGCCAACAGCAGCACCTCCGTCACCGGGAAGGGTCTTGTTGGTGCTAGGGTCGGTAATGTTGACGAGTGATGAGGCAAAGATGGTCCCGCTAAGACCAATTATGTCACCCCTCTCTGGCTCCTGTATACAACCTGCCTTGAGAGCTACCAGAACTAAGAACCTGTTAGTAATCTGTTAAGATTGGAAGTGAAGCTGAGACAAACAATTCGCGAGGAACTTTTGGTTCGATGTTGATTGCAGGCAGCTGATGCACTCCTTGTAGCTGGGGCTCTTGATGATGGAATCCTCAGCCTTGCAATACTCGAACTGATTATCACTTGTTCTTTGAAGCAAGGATGTTTTCAAGGCATCCTCAAGCGATCCACATGAGCTTTCAATGTTACAGGGCGAGTTGATTGTCCCAGTCTTCGCCGCATCGGGATAAGAATAGAGGCAAACGTCAAATGCGTATCGTACATTATCTATGCCATGGAGTGTCAGCCGGGTACGTGGCTTGGAATTGTTTTCACTTATGACTTACAGAGGAACCAAAAAACGTCACTTTCTTCTCTCCATATATCTTCACTCTTCTGAAGACAATTGAGGCAGTTCTTGAATCTGATGCCATTTCCAGTTTCTGTGTACTCTCCGTCTTCGCATACAATATCTGAGGAATTCGTTCTCGCAGCACTGGCGTCGTTGAGAGTTGAGTTAGAGCCATCGGAACAGAGGGCCGCGCACTCAGAGTTGGGCGTTGCTCGAAGAGCAATGGTGGCAGGTGAGAGCAGCACCACGATACTGAAACTCCAGCGAGTTATATGCATGTCGAGAGCGTTGGTGTTTCGGTTGAAAGGAAGTTATGCTAGGACCGTCACAGTGGTCATGAGTCGTTCAAGGGCAAGAGCCAAGCATGACAGGCGTCAGGTTGGTGCCAGCACAATATCCAATGCTTATGTTGACGTTGATGGGCGATTCCCAATCTTGATCAATCTTGGAACAAAAGAAAGCAATAAGCTTCTTAGTGGGATATTGGATGGAGTATCAGAAACACCACTGATCAAAACATGCGGGTGTCAAGACGATTTTATCGAGATAGAACCCAAAACTTTAAACACCACCTGGTTGGAAGGATTGCAGGGATACTCGTAAGCAAGCACATTATCAAGTTCCTAGTTTCCTACTCCGGAGTAGATCTTTGTAATTATTTCAGATATCATTGTTTCATAGGGCAGATAGTCGCCTGTCCACGACAAAGTCCAAAAATAGAATGACCAACGACCAGGATGAACGTCTACAGCCAATAGACTCCAGTAGTTCGAAGTTCAAATGCTTGGGGCTTTGCTCTACCAATCAGAGATCATGTAGAGACTTCTCAAGCGGCTGCAGACCTTTAATTGAGCCAGGGTTGGGAGGCTCTTGATAGGCTGGTAAGCAAATCATGGCGCGCTGAATGGCTTTGTAGACGCCGGCCCTTTGTGCGGCCAGTAGTCCCTAGCCGATGCTTGGCCAAGGTAGGTAGCCAAAACAGAGGAGGGCCATGAAATCGTTCGTTAAGCTTGTAGACTGCGGGGATAGTACAAGCACATGCATTATTGTATTAGAGATTAGCAGTTTGCGAGAGAAGGGGAAATTCGGCTTGAAACTGGAGTCCAAACGCCTGAGCTTATGGATCCCATAATCAGTGATTCTAGCTAACCTGAACTCTTAGTGTTGATGCGCGCATCTACTGCTCCGGCGTTCCGCGTTAGTTATCTCGACCTAGAGTAGTATTGGATTAGTGGGAAATTAAGCGCTTAATTGCCGCGCATGCGCTGGAGACTGGTTCTAAGATCAGCATTTCCTTGCTCGCGTGGCTCGAATTAGTACCGCTAACCATCTAGTGTCGCTTGCTGACAATGTGCTGTGACTGTGATAGAGGCTGCATGACATTCAGTGTGTGTGTGTGGATATCTACAATATCCGCGATTGGTTAGAAAACAGGTGGTTGCATAGAGGACTGAAATATCAGTTTCTCCTTCTCTAAATGAGTGACTTTGAGCTCTGCGGCAAGGTCAGAGGAAACATTATGAGGGGCTTGTGTAAAGCAGGCGTAAGATCCCGCCGTCTTATATAATATGCTGGTGCCCCGAAATTTAAGAGAATGTACCTTTCCTGTCCGAGATTGTGAGACTGTATCCAACTTTTGACTTTCTGCTCGAGTGCTGAGTGCTGAGCGTTGTTACTCGCATAATGGCCAGACCGCAAAGATGTTACTGGTATTCGAGCCAACGACTGATACTCCGTAAGGTGGTCGCGGGGCTGCTCGAGTTTGTTGCTCACTTCTCTTCCCCTACAGCTCATCTCGATGTACGTAATAAATATTGACAAAACCCGGTCTAGTACATTGATATGTTTTGGATGTTTGGGGAAGGTCGCGGCTGTGATTCTAGACGTTTTAGAATATTAACTTTACAGTTATTCGGGAAGAAGCCGCGTTATCTGTGTTTCCCACCGTGGCACAGGAAACACATCTCTCCTCCCACACTTATGACGAATTTCTAAAACCAGTACAATTCTGGAAGACTGTGTTGGAATATTAAAACCGAGCACTAACAAGAGAGTTGATATCGTCAGCCAAAGACAAATAGGCAAGAAAGGGTGGTACCTTTCCATGCTGCATGCGACTTTGCTTCGAGGCTATCCATAACCATAACCTACACAATAGGTAGGTAGTTTTAGATAGAATACAGTGCCTTGTTTTCTAGGAATTTCTTGTCCATTTCTAACGCCTCTGTAAACAATGATTTCTTCCATCCGCATTTATATCAATTGATAGTCTAACCTGAAGGGGACGCTTCGTCAACCGAAACATTATATGAAGAAGTGAACGATTCCCGCTTTCCGAAAGAGACATAAGAATATTAGTAGGATTCTGAAGAAACAGTTGGACTCAGATTAACAAAGACATATATGTTTCAGGTCAGGCTCTTGATCGAGATATGAATGGCCTCAAGCGCAAGCGCTGGCCGACACCCCAGCCTCCATTCCTGCCTCACCGTTATGACCTGATCACATGGGCTAGGTCTTGAGCATGTTCTCTGGCTTGGTGACCAGTAGGGGCTTCGGGGACAACCAACGCTCAGTAATTGCCACTTGTAAAGCTGAAAATCCCACCTAGCAGATGCATGAGGACCCAGCAGCATCAGTGTCATATCTTCCCTTATTGGGCTAGTCGACCCCGTTAGTCCGCAGCCTGCGAATAAAACGCTGACATTTCGCGCCTTGAACCGAAATACCGGAAACCAATGAGCTCCGAGACACCTGTTAACACATGGTTGGCGTGTAGTGGCGCGAATATATGAAGAAACTGTGCCTCCAAAGATCAACAAAATGACATATCCGGAGCAAGGAACCTTGAGAAGCTCTGAATGTGCCTTGTATCACCAGCTTCGAAACGAAACAGAAGGTATAAATCCCATGTCTTTGTAACGCACGGGGTTTATGTTTCGTCATCTAAGATTTTTCATTTCCAACTATTCGATGTGCGCAGTCTGCCAAACCACATGTGTACTGGACGTTATCTTGTGGTGTCCATGAAGTGGTTTGATTTCACAATGTTGAAGTGGTCTTTGGAATGTAGCTCAGAATGTACGGGATTTCAAAACAATGACTCGGCACTGAAGTTCGCTGACCGCTGTTATAATATGTAATAAAGTTGATGTGCTAAGAAGTCATATGCAAAGCTTCTACTTTGTGCGCATCTCGATACTGAAGGCACCCAACTAAAACGTCATGGTTGTGATGAATGTGGGGAATACAGGGGAAAGAAAGCGGGCTGTCAACATGTATGCACTTTGTAGGCGTGGGAGCAGTAGGCTAAGACTTAAGCTCGCGTGAGGACGAGAGGAAAGATGACATCGGGTTACACTTGAACCTGAAATTCGTAGGGGATATTGTTCTCGTCGCTATCACAAGCGTCTATTCAGCTACAACTCTCGCCTGATTTATTTGTAAGGCGCTTGGGTGGGCTCGAAGAAGCCCGGTTTGCGGTGTGCGGGTCCTCCCTGGATAAGGCCCATGATGGAGTCTTAGGGGCTGTCACAGTTGCTCTCAGTGGCCAGTTCTAGTGGAAGAAAACGTTGAAGCCAGGATCATCACGAACAGGGATACCGGAAGAGGAGTCTGGAGGGTTCTTAATCCATGTCATGGTCAATCCAAGGCGTCTAATGAGTGGTTCTGATTGGAAGCGAGCCAACATAGGCGCATCCGGCCTTTCCCTTCCAGCTTTAGCAGCCAGTTGTACCCTTGCTTCCCATTGTCCTGCCGTTTATCCATCATCGCATCACTTCAAGCTGATGACCACAAAGCTGTCAACCAACAGCCCAACACTACGTACCTACTTAATATTAGTTCTACCAATAACGAATACAGGGGCATGCCAGCCTCCGAGCATCAGTCTCATATATCGCTTTGGCCCCCGCGGTCTATGCTTAACTGGGTGTCCTCCGCTTTTAGTGTCGTGAGATCGTTTTCGCATCTTCTCTGTTTCCCATTCACCTTCTCCGACCTGATCGCCTCTGATGTTTTGTTATTGATTTGAACCGCGTGTTTGAGCCTTATTGTTTTTATACTTTTTTTTACTGTTGCAAAGGAAGTTGAGCTCGTTGGAGTCTCCCTTTTGATCACCACAAGCGTCGTCAGGCTGAGGCGTGTTGCAGCTGCGGGGTTCGATCAATTGTCGCGGATATGAGAATCGGTTGCTTGCAATTTGCGCCCCAGGTGGGAGACGTCGACAACAACCTAAATCGTGCGGATGCCGTTTTGTCAAGAGCGAATCCTGACGATCTAGATGTCTTGGTTCTGCCCGAGCTGGCTTTCTCTGGTAATTTCCCTCATGGATGAAGAAGTTGATCAAGGACTCCAGCTGTTCTTAACCAACCCCTTCTTCTTCTGCCACTCTATTAAGAAGCATATTTAACTATTAGATGCTAATACTTAGAGAAGGGTATAACTTCAAGTCACTGCAAGATATCACTCCCTTTCTCGAACCTTCAGGCTCCGGCATAACATCTCTTTGGGCAAGGACAATCGCTCTCAAGTATAACTGCACCGTCACTGTTGGCTACCCCGAGAAAGTCGATGTCTCACCGAAATGGCCAACGGGCCCAGAATACTACAACTCGGTCATTGTTGTCAATGGTGATGGTGAAACAATAGCCAACTACCGAAAATCCTTTTTGTACCACACCGATGAGACATGGGCCTTGGAAGGAGGCCGGGGGTTTTATGACGGCTTTATTCCTGGACTGGGAAACACCTCAATAGGTATCTGTAGGTATACCTTAATCTCTTGACATAGTCTTTACTGACAGCTTTCTTCATAGGCATGGACCTCAAGTACGTGGCGAAAGACTCAATTTCGTAAACAAATTACTGACCCTTGTAATAGTCCATACAAGTATGAAGCACCGTGGCACGCTTTCGAGTTCGCACATCATATTCTTGAAGTCGAGTCAAATCTGGTGATTGTTTCTATGGCTTGGATGACCCGAGACGACCCTCGACGGTTCACACGCATGCCAAACGAACCGGACATGGAAACACTGACTTACTGGGTTACTCGATTGGAACCCCTCATTCGTGCTGAGTCCCAAGAAGAGATCATAGTCATCTTCTGCAATCGTTGTGGCAACGAAGAAGAAGTTCTCTACGCCGGGACAAGCGCAGTGATCGGTATACATGATGGCGAGGTCAAGGTTTACGGCCTCTTAGGGCGCGGAGAAAAGGAACTCTTGGTCGTCGACACCAACAACTCGCCATACGCAAAACTCGTGTATCGGCCAGATGCCAAGGGTTCCGGTATGGAGGCACCTGGTCATCTCGAGCAATCGGGCGGACTGAAGGAAAACATGAAAAATGGGCCGGCTCACAAATCAAACAAGCCCACCGAGGACCAGCAAAGCAATTCCAACAACGGGTCGTCTAATGAGAGGGAAACATCTCAAACCCTTACCGCGTCCCTTCCACCACCTCCCCAATTTCCAGATGATTTTGTTCACGATCGTCCAAGGGCCTCATCGAAAAAGCGATACCCGCCAGCAATCACCATTCCAAGAGAGCCCGATCTGGTCAAGAGCAACTCAGCGAGGTCCCCAGGAACAGATAGTCTCAACATTCCAACGCCGTCAGCCCCCAGCCCAACTCCTATGGCAATCAGGCCTCGACTGATTATTCCCGAATCACCCCCGATCCTGCCGCACCAGTACCCTCCAGATCACCCCATCAGTGCTGCATCGCTAAGATCAGAGAGGTCAATTCGTTCCATGAAATCCGAACAGTCTGAGGCTTCTACGAGGACCATTCGCACAAACCCTCGACCTCCTGAAGAAAGCACTCCTTACCCGGACAGTGGCGCCCCTTTGAGTGGCTACCCAGAAAACTTCTTCTCTTCCGAGAAGTTGATATATGGAGGCGACGTTACGATCCACAGCGCTGGACCGTTCAGCCCAAATACCCCGTTCGAAGACATTTCTCCTGTCTCACCGGAGCAGTTTTATTGGTCTCGTAATGATAATCTCATGCAAACTCCCTTAGGGGTCGGTGGATGGGCGCCGGGGACACCTATTGGGAGGAAACCTGAACCATTCCCTTGGCCAGCTATCACTGGGAATGCGCACACCCCTAACCGCAGTACTGCCAGAGATCGAGTAAAGGAGAATGCGACCCCCATAGATCCTCGCCATCTCCAGTCGCAGTCCCCTCAGTCTAACTCATCATCAAATCGGACAACCAGAACCAGTAAATCAGCACGCTCGGCGTCTGTCAACTCTAAGGGAGTAGCACAACCGACGGAAACAGAAGACAGGTCTTTGGCACGACCATCGTCTCCGAAATCCCGCAATGCTAGTCGTTCGAGAATGCATGAAAGGTCTGGATCATCTCTGGGTGATCGGGGAACCAATGCAGCTATTTCATTGCATCTGGAGGGCATATCTTTCCGAGCTGAATCAGCGAGTAGAACGCGGGCAGGCTCTGCAGCAGGCACTCCTGTTGGCGAGCGCGTTCAGTCTCCTCCCTCCAGAACTAGCAGTCGTCCCAGAACGATTGACACACCCGACCCTCAACGTGAAAAACACATGATTCGCATTGCTGCCAGTCCCAGCATCCTCGAGGACGAGCACAGGAACCACTACCAGTCCTTGTCCACAGCAGCACATCACCAGCGTAGCAACTCGTTCGCTACGAACAGGGCTCGTGTCGCTGACAACGATCGGGTTGGTACACCTGAGTCGAAGATCAACAAGGTTCGCCCTGCTTCACGCGCAGCTAGTCGAGGACGAACACCTGGACCGAAAGTTTCACCCACCAATGGAACCACTAATGCTGTATTTCCGACCACTGAACGAGCATCATCAGCAGATTCCACGCGAAATGACAGACTGCACCGTCGAATCCATAGACATGCATCTGGTAGTCGACAGACTGACAGGACTTCGTCTGCCCAGACTGGGCGGCGTCGATCTAGTGATGCTGTCCCTGTTGAGTTTGAACGTGTTGAAGCAATTCTTTGTCCCAACTGCCCTGTTCATGGCCGAAGGTCGACTGCTGATGGAACTGTGAATGGTGACAATACTTTGCCACCGCCTCATTCACCTCCAAAGTCATCTCCTGCACAAAGACCAGCTTCCAGTGCTGGTGCCCCGCAGCATCTGGAACCAGAGCCAGCTGCACCTCGACGAGCATCTTCAGGCGATGCGAGTCAGCTTCAACTAGAAAACCCTTTAGACAGCGTGACTCAAACTATCCCCCCGCAGAACGAAGCAGCCGAAGCCAGTGACTGTGGATCATTTGCGGAAACCCTTCAGACTATTTCTACCCCTGGGCGCTCGCCTGCTACGCCCTCTTTCAATCCTTCTACGCCCAAAGCGATGGTTCTTATGACGAATGGATTAGAAGTTGAGCCACTACTCAGCGACAGCTTGGATGGACCTGAGAAAACACCGACGGCCCGTTGCGCTGAAACGGACGCTCTGGGGTTGATGGATGTTACCGCCAACTCTGTCGCGTAGAACGATGCTTGTACATCAGTTGCATTGGCGAAAACGTCATTATTACACATTGCGAAGTCTCTTACAGGCTGCTATGCCACCAATTAGCATTTCGGTTATATTCTTGGTATTTTGAAGGGGAATTTAAGTGATAGTCAATGAGCAACTTGGAGTTTGGTGCTGCCTTCACGAGTAGCTGGAAGCTTGATGCCTTTGTGGTATTGCTGGGAACCTGTCATGCTGTGGTTAACAGGTTGTGGGATATCACGACCTTTATCCCCCCGAAAGCAACGTTGAGCCTGTTGTTGGCTTGGCTATCGCTGTTACGGATAACCTGATTCAATCACATTGGGTTTCCTTTATTAGATAGGTAGCGTTGGTATATGGAAGATGATGCCACGGTATGAGTTCGTGTCCTAGTGTCATGTAGATAATGCCCCTTGTTTTCAATCGAAGAGACATATCTTACACTGAGTATGAAAGTTTCATAATGCTCAAAAGCCTGCTTGTAACAAGAATTTTGTGAGATTGCGGATGAACCACACCGGTTCGCATATCGATAGAGGTAGAATCCAGACCGCTGACAAGATAGGAAGCTGAAGAACATATTGCGAAATTCCTATATGATAAACACACAGGTGGTTCCCTATGGCGTTGAGTTTTATTGCCTGAACTCCGTATGATATCAGAATTGTCACCTGTAGAATCCTATAATTATGTACGTCTGTATGTTCGCGAGGTTCCCTTCATTGGATCTCTCTGGCTGGGATAGGATTGCTTGCACACTAGAAGAGAAAGGCCCACCACAAGTTCACGGGAATTCATGAGCATGTTGGCAACAATTGAAACTACTGTATGCCGTATGGCTGAGGACGTACACCAGTAACTGATAATATGGGCCTGGCCCCGGGAGACCTCCGCTAGACTCGGTAACCCGCCCAGACAAGGGTATACTGATCGGTGATTGATTCTCTTGCCGCTGGAGCTAGCGTGAAAGTCCAGGGTCCATGCAGAAGCCCCCGGTTAGAGGCTGGGTGGTGTAGGTGATATCAATTCTTAGTGGTTGGACCCCTCATTTATTTCCCTCTCATCAACACCAAAGGCTATAATGCACACCGCGTTCCTTCACCAGTGGCCAATCCCAATCGATTCTTGCTTCCGATATACTGTGATATAGAGTGCCGCTGTACTGCGGATCTTCCAATGGTGTTTTCCGCCCCCAGGCATTCCTTATGCCAATCACTATCCCGTGCGACAAGAGATGCTGGGGCATTAAGAACCGGCGGCTGCACTCTGCTGTCACCGCACCATTGCAACTCATCACTCGCATCATTCAGATTGTCACACTACTAACCATAGCTGGGTTATCGAATGTTCTGATCTTCCCCAGCCGCCGTGTATGTGCCGCTGCAGCATCTTCCACCGTTTTCACACGTTGGTTCCAGGCACAGCCGTTTGTCACATCAGATGAGCGGTTCGGTTCTGTCTCATCTTCGTTATAAGAGCACCACGATCATCTTTCGCTCTTTCGCCCCCAATATCCTGGCGTTTCAAAAATTGCAGAATTGATTCACCTGTGTCGGACCTTATTCATGTGACACAAGAAGTTCTTAATTTCTGACCAGTCCCCCGCTTTGGTCGAGTCTATCTCAAATCTGCAGCCCACGAGCTGGCCAAGTTCTACAGCTTTATTCTCCTACGATGAAAACTTCAACTTTGGTATCAGCATGGGGCACACTCAGCTCTGTCGCCGCCATCTTGGTAGCGGAAAACTCACCATGCGGGACGCTGTGTGGTAATGTCCTCGATGCCACTACCACCGACGATATCGTTTGCCAGGAAGACGACTACAAGAGTGGCGCAGGAATTGTTTATCAACAATGTGTGGCATGTGAGCTCGGAAGTGACTATCACACAAAGAACAACGAAACGGACCAGCAATGGTTGTTATGTGAGCTTGTCTGTCTACATATTTTCCCTAGTGGCTAACATGACCTGATCGTTCTTAGACAATGTCCGTTATGCGGTCTCATATTGTTTGTTTGGTGTTCCTGGTAACAATAAAGTCATAAACACTCCTTGCTTAACCTCGTATGCTAGCCCATTCTTTATGCTCACCTTCTATCGACTTTGAGCTCACAACATGAACAGAAAAGCTTGTGGACCATTCCGCCAAGCTGTTGAGTACAAGAACCTGTCTTCAGACATTCAAAGCTACGAATATTGCGATACCTGGCCGGTTCAAGACACACCTGACTTCGATGGATGTACAGATTGCCTGCGGGCGGGCGACAACCATTATTTAGCTAACTGTAAGCATCTGTCATAAGTCCGTGGTCGGTCAAACGCTGATGAACAACAGTTTTTACTCTACTTCAAGCTGGATGCGAGCAAAAACCACAACCTGGAATTACAGTATCTGTTGATGGCGGCCTCTTCTCCCAGGACATTGTCAACATCACTGAGCCCACACCTGTAGCTTCTGTGGATCCGGATTGGCTTGACCAAGGTCCTATCAGTCTCGGTGCTAAGGTCGGTATCGCTGCCGGAGGTGTGGTATTTCTATTGTTTATCCTTGGCTTTTGTATCATTTGGCGCGGTAAGAGACGGAGACGGGCTTTTTTGCGACAGCTCGAGAACCGACCCCGTACCAAGGGGAGCTGGCCTAAGAGGGGTTGGCCTACTCCATTGCACATCTCTAACGACAACGACATGCGAGAGACACCCTTAAGCCAAAAGCCATTCAGAAGTTGGGACGAATCTCCCGTCAGCGCTCGATCCGAAAAGACATTCCCAAGATATGTCTCCCCTTACGGCTCTCAGTTCGGCAGTCCTGTCAGTACCACTGAGCTGCAGCTAGCCCAATGGCCGGTGATGAACCCGAACCAACAAGCGTATCCGCCGATGCCCAATCATGCATCAAATCCCCATCCGTATCCTGAGATGTTCCCTTCTATGTACAAACCTGACCCGAGTCCCTCAGGATCACAAATTGGTGTAGCTCTAGGTGGTGATGATTCGTCGCTCAACACTCCCCAATCAAAGGGCAAAGATAAAGACGAGTCATACGAGATGTATCCTGTGGATGTCCGGTCTCATGGTGCCATTGGAATTTACCAGCCCGAGCACCTCGAGGGATTATATTCACAACCCGATTACTTCGCTCATGGAGACGTGCAGCAGGGCCAGATATATCAGGGTCAAGGGCATGAATACCAAGACACTTATGATGATGATTTCAGGGGGAGGAGACCATAATATTTGAATGCTCTGAGGAAAGAATTAACGCACCCACATTAACTGCGTTCTTTGCCATTGGAGGCTTGGAGTTTAATAGCAGGGATACCAATTTCATTTTGCCAGTTTCTTTGATATCAACAGCTCTCCAATTATAACCGTAGTCTCTAGATATTGAGAAGTATTTGTATACTCTTGTTGTTGCTCATTCTATATAATGGTAAACCACTAGGTACCTTACCTAAGTTAGTAGTACTGGTAGTTCCCCATGTTAAGGGTCATGAAAAGTTGGTGTGGCGTCGACTGTGGCTCTAATGTGAGGGAGAGAGCCGAGGTAACCATATTAGACTTAGTCTCCAATCGCCGCCACACACCAGTCGCAGCTGCCTTCGGTCCCCACAATGAAATCCGACCAGAGAAAAAAAAATTTGGAAGCTTTCAACCACAACACCGGGCAAGACACTGAGGAAACCAACGACTCGCACCTTCCGTTTCTTCCCTCCTGTCGCAAAGAAGCACCTGCCGCGCTTCACCCGGTATATCACACAATTTCCAAAAGGGAAACTACATTCCGTTCACAATGTCCAAGGACGTCGCGGTCGTCAAGAAGACGACAACAGAGGAGGAGGAGTACACCATCAAGCCCCAGGCGACCACTCCTTCTCTCGACACCAGCCAGTGGCCTCTGCTGCTCAAGAACTACGACAAGCGTGAGTTTCCTGATACAATTCGATGATTGAAGCGCGTTTTTGATATTTCCTGGTGGCTTGCGGAGCCTCAATTGATCCCTTCTTCAAAATTCAAAGACTAACTGGTAATCTTGAAAACTTGCAGTTCTTGTCCGAACAGGCCACTTCACTCCCATTCCCAATGGCTGCTCTCCTCTGAAGCGCGATCTTAAGCAATACATCAGCTCTGGTGTCATCAACCTCGACAAGCCCTCTAACCCTTCTTCTCACGAGGTCGTCGCTTGGGTCAAGCGCATTCTACGGTACGAAAATTTTCCAACCAAGAGTATCGCGTCAAAGTGCGCGTCCAAGTCGAACGATCTGCTAACGATATTACCTACAGATGTGAAAAGACTGGACACAGTGGTACCCTCGATCCCAAGGTCACTGGTTGCTTGATCGTTTGCATTGACCGTGCCACTCGTCTCGTCAAGTCCCAGCAGGGTGCCGGAAAGGAGTATGTGGCTGTCATCCGCCTTCACGACAAGCTGCCCGGCGGCCAGGCCCAGTTCGCCCGCGCTCTCGAGACCCTTACCGGTGCGCTCTTCCAGCGCCCCCCTCTGATCTCTGCCGTCAAGCGTCAGCTCCGTATTCGAACCATTCACGAGAGCAAGCTTATCGAGTTCGACAACGACCGACACCTCGGTGTCTTCTGGGTCAGCTGCGAGGCTGGTACTTATATTCGAACCCTCTGTGTTCACTTGGGTCTCCTTCTCGGTGTCGGTGGCCACATGCAGGAGCTTCGACGTGTCCGCAGTGGTGCCATGGATGAGTCCAAGGGCCTGGTCACTCTCCACGATGTTCTCGACGCCCAGTGGCAAATGGACAACACCCGCGACGAGTCTTACCTTCGCAAGGTTATCTCTCCTCTTGAGACTCTCCTGACTTCTTACAAGCGACTTGTCGTCAAGGACAGTGCTGTCAACGCTGTCTGCTATGGTGCCAAGCTCATGCTTCCCGGTCTTCTTCGATACGGTAAGTCCTCAAACGATAATTCATGTCGCAATTCACTAATTCATCGACAGAGTCTGCCATTGAGCATCATGAGGAAGTCGTTCTTATGACCACCAAGGGTGAAGCCATTGCTCTAGGTATCGCTCAGATGTCCACTGTCGAGATGTCCACCTGCGATCACGGCGTCGTTGCCAAGGTCAAGCGCTGCATCATGGAGCGCGACCTCTACCCCCGCCGCTGGGGTCTTGGCCCTGTTGCTCTTGAGAAGAAGAAGCTCAAGGCTGACGGCAAACTCGACAAGTACGGCCGCCCTAACGATGCCACTCCTGCCAAGTGGAGCTCCGAATACAAGGATTTCAGCACCAGCGATGCCTCTGCCGCCGCCGCTGCCGCCGCTCCTGCCAAGGCCTCCGAGGCTGAGGATACTCCTATGGAGGAGGCTGCCACTCCCTCTTCACCTGCTGCTGATGACAGCAAGGACAAGAAGCGCAAGAAGCACGATGGCGAGACTGCTGAAGAGAAGGCTGAGCGCAAACGAAGAAAGGCGGAGAAAAAGGCGGCAAAGGCTGCTAAGAAGGCTGCCAAGGGCGAGGCTATGGACAGCGACAGCGACTAATGGAATCCAGGCCAAGTTTGGGTATGGGCCGAAACCTGAAGGCAGATCTTGATACCCGAGACGTAGGGTCTGCTGGCAAGGAGTGGTCTGTTTGCTGTACCATATTCTTGCTCTCGTGCCGTTTTTGGCTGCTTGAAATTGTTTTTGGGGTTATCATGGCGTTTTTGGTTCGAAAATCCTGGTAGGAGTAGATGCAAGGC
The DNA here is from genome assembly GCF_000149955.1 of Fusarium oxysporum f. sp. lycopersici 4287. NCBI lineage: Eukaryota > Fungi > Ascomycota > Sordariomycetes > Hypocreales > Nectriaceae > Fusarium > Fusarium oxysporum. Next base: position 1,478,949 of record NC_030990.1, read on the forward strand.
ACTCAATGCAAAGCACGATAAAACTACTGCATGTCTCTGTGATAACCTTCTGTCTAGGATCTGTGAATGTACGAGGTTGGATCATGTCTATCTGCCGTAGTTTATGCTTGTGACCGCTGTGTGTAAGGACTGATGCGTGGTTGGGGTACACTGACACATGACACATAATGTAGCGGTCACGTAATACGGTGGCTCTTGGTGTTACGGTATTGTTGAAATCCGATCTGAGGTCCCATCGTCATGAAACGTCCATCAAGTCTGGGCAATGCATGTGTTGTCATGAGGCTACTGTAAGAATGATGACACATTTTCTGGGCACGAAATAACTGAGAGCATAAGGTAGTCTAGTTGAGTCAGGGTTCCACAGGAGGAACATTGGAAAGTCCCTGATACGTACGGTCGAGTAACAATCCAACCGTTGTCGTATTAGTCGCAGATCAAAAAGGAACCAGTCTTGGCCATACAAAACATTGGACCTGGGTGGAAACATTGAACGAATCAGGCTCCAGCAACGCATCTCGAGTAACAGCTGTCCCTGTTTCATAGTTGAAGGAGTGGACTTCCACCGCAGCAACCTGTTCGCTAAGCAGAGGATTCAAGTCGCTACAACTCTGTTAGCCAGCGCATGACACAGCATAGTGATGAGGGATATCCCGGCTTAGGCGTTTACTTGGACTGGCTGAATTTTTGGTCCCTTCCTTTGCCTGCTCCTATTAAGACCAGGGATAGCCTTAAGATTAGACCGTTGTCAAGAGAGCGTCTAGTTGGCCGTTTCTGTCCTGCTTGAGAGTGTATTGGCGTGATAGCAAAGAGGGTCACGTAGTAGGTGGTGGAAGTAGGTCCCATGGCTTGGCCTGTGGCTGTAAGAGTAGAAGTATAAAGTGAGGAAAACGCGGAGGTTAGTTGTGCGTTTGCTCGTCTAAGTTCTGATATCAAAGCCTCTTCTCCCTGAGATCAATTAGAGTCGCTCATACATGGAAAAATACCCCCAACAAGACCAGTCATTGAATGAGGCGCCTATCTACACTTTGCAGGCGTATTCTCCTCGAACCTTCTTCTGCAAAGTCTGTTTTTTCTTGGGGTATAAATACTTGCCAAGTTCTCATCTGGGTCAAGGATTCACAACTCAACGTCAGAGCTTGTTGATCACTTAGCCTTCAGCTTTACTCGGACCCAGTGATCGACTATACATGACATCGAGATTAACTGATACCGAGATTGAGGCTCAGCTGAACGATTTATATGCTGCAGTGCCAGCGTCCCAGAAAGTTTTGAGTTCAGAGGACATGCCCGTCATGCCCGTCATGCCCGTTTCATCGAGCCTCTGGGGGCGAATCATCTTCTTCATTCTCTCCGTCTCTCTCTTCGACACTGCATCAGCCCTACCAGCAAACACATCGTCTCCTGTTCTTCGACCTTTCGTATTGCCACCACCAAAGCAGCACTTGAGTCGAAGACATAAAGGTCGCGACGAGTCTTTCTCCCCACGACTAGATGTCAACTTCCCCGACCCATGCCTTGTTCAAGACCAAGACGACCACTGGGTGTCTTTTGCAACAAGTGGTGGTGGTTACCACATCCAGGTCGCTGTGGCAGATGATCTCTTTGGCGAGTGGACTCATCTCCAGCAAGATGCCCTCCCGGGAGATGGATGGACGAGTGGCAGAAATTATTGGGCCCCTGACGTGCGGAAGCTGGAGGATGACTCGTATATAATGTACTTTTCTGGAGAACTTCCTGAAGGTGGACATTGTATCGGAGTTGCACGATCCCACAACAGCACCGGTCCATATACGATGGATCCCAAACCATTCGCCTGCCCACGTGACGAAGGCGGCGCGATCGACCCGGCGGGTTTCTTTGACGAGTCCACAAACAAACGATATGTCGTCTATAAAGTCGACGGCAACGCTCTCAACAACGGCTCGGGAACTCCCATCCGACTCCAAGAGGTCTCGACAAAGGACGGCTCCACACCGATCGGCAAACCTGTGGACATCCTGGACCGGATCGCCTCCGAGGATGGGCCCCTGGTTGAGGCTCCGAGTCTGGTACGAACAGAGCAGGGCAAGTATCTGCTCTTCTTCAGTAGCCACATGTACACAGGCGATGCCTATGATGTCAAATGGGCTATGAGTGACCGGGTCGAGGGCCCTTACACCCGGGGATCATCTCCATTTCTCAAGACACCAGCTCTAGGCCTGAAAGGTCCTGGTGGAGGCACAAGTTCGGAAAATGGACAGTTCATGGTGTTTCATGCGTGGTGCGGGAAGGGGAAGAGATGCATGTATGCCATTGGATATGGACTTGATTACGAGTAGAATAAAAAAGAACCGGCAACGAGAGACGAGAGTTGTGATACCTCGACAGGAAGGGAATCTTCGGCAGTTTTGGTGTTTATGGGACGGTTTTCTGGTTAAGCTCATAGACTAGATTTCAAATTGATTCATTTCATATGCGCTTTTCTTCGTAGTCGTTTCCAGGCGCGTTCGTAGGTGTGATGTGATGATGATGAGTTGACTTGGTGATGACGGCTACAGCCTGGGGCCAGCCTTAACTAAGCGCTGGGGCTCTCGGCGCCCCTGAAGTTGATAACCGCCCTGAACTACACTACCACTTTCCTTGCTTCTGATTCGCTGCTTGTAAAAGCCATCTTCTGGCCCTTCCAGGCACGAACCAATGAGACTCCAGAAAATCTTCCTTAAACAGGCTCTGTCTGGTTCGTCTCAGTTCACCACCCTTTCTATGTCTCATACATACAACTTAGCGCCCGTACCCATTTTCACCACCCAACTACCTAACCCTCGATCCTTGTTCGTTGCCACCTCGATACCGCCTGGGGAATAGTTGTTTCCCATCACAAGCATGGATCGATGCGGCACAGACGAGTTGGCGGCACTTCTCAACCGAGAATTGGGTGATTGGGAGCCACAGCGCGGCAACTACTCCAGCTGAGTCTTGCAAGGTGCAATATAGGGCAGAGCATGCATCTTAGTGCGGTGAAGTGTGGTGCGTGGCGTTGCATCTGCAGTTCTTGATCGAGTGATGGAGAACGACACCCACGTTCTCTTTCTCTCTTCACACTATCCGTAGGGAAACTAGGTATACTAGGTAAGGTAATTAATATGCAGAAGGGGCTGCAACTCGCTTCTTCTCCTTCCCTCTGTTCTCAAAAGTTCTCTTGCCTTTGGTTTCCACTTCTCATTCCTTTCTACTCCTCGCTCGTTCACTCATTCAAACGGCGCCTTTAATTTACTACTTGTGTTGTGTTGTGATGTCCTTCTATTTAACGACCGATACCAACATGTTGTAACAAGGGTATCTGGTATACCAGCCCGCCATATTCATTTTCTTTGATACCGTTTCTTCATCTTCCAAATCGAGCTGTTTCACAGCTGGCCTGGCCTCAGATCGACCTTGATACCCATCAAAATATTCATGTCGCTTATCGAAACAGCGACCTTCTTTTTTGAAACATTAAGCATCACAGCGGACCTCCATGATGTTTCTCTTATCTATTGTCCCTTTCTTTTTGTTCTGGACGCCGGTCTCGGCTCTACAAGTCACACCCAACTCTCCCTGTTCCCAGTTCTGCCTTGACCGGTCCGATCCCAATTCCTACGAAACCCGTGGCGACGAGATTGTCTGCGACGATGATGACTTCAAGAGGAAGGCAGCAGGCCAGAAGTTCCAAAGATGCCTGGCTTGTTTGCAGGACAGTGCTTTCAAGCAGGGCGACGAAAGTGACCAGGATTGGTTCTTGTGTAAGTCATGCCAAGGACTCAATTGTTTAACACCGTCTGACTTTTGCGCCATCAGACAATATGCGTTACTCTTTCGACTACTGTATCTTTGGCTACCCAAATGCAACCGGCATCAGTTCCGGCCCCTGTGTCACGTCTGAAGCTTGTGGCCCGATTGGGAATGCTCTGAAGAAAGGCATCACCGAACCCAACGATAGAGAACAGTATGATTACTGCGACACTGATGACAGAGCCATGCTCGGCGACGCAGTTGATAAATGCCAGGCATGTGTCAAGGCGGATAGCTCGCAGACAATCATATCGAATTGTGAGTCGTTCCTTGACCCAGCTGTTTGATTCATCTAACCATCTCTTTGTGTAGTCCTTGTTGCTCTCAATGCTGGATGCCAACAGCGTCCCAAACCAGGAACCCCTATAGGACTCAATGACACTGTTTTCAGCGAGGGGACCATCTCGATTGTAGATCCATCTGCCTCGGTTGCACCAGGAGATAACCATGACCTTCCCAACACCTCAATTGCTGCCATCGCTGTTGGTGCCGCCGCTTTCCTCCTCGTTTCTGCGGGTTGTATCTTCATGCAACATCGGAAGCGCAAAAAGCTTTCTGTACGCAACAGACGCTCTTCTCTCTCGTTCCGTTGCCAGACACATGTCACACCAAGGACTCCTGGCTTCCACGACGCCCCCCCCTATATGGATGAAGAACGAAACTTGTCAAAATCTGCACTTTGGAACCCAAGTAGTGCAGTCAGAAATCTACACGATACCCACAAACTCGGCATTGTCACTACCGCTATCCCGCACCCGCCTCCGACAAAAGCTCCTCTACACACACCCTATCGCGAGGATGCATCTCCAGCAGAAAGTGTATCAAGCTGTACGAACGCTCCCCTGTTGTCAAACTCAGCTGGGCCACAATGCAGTACACCAGGTATCACATCCCCGCTGTTTAGCCCCGGCTTCTCTATCACAACGCCCCGTTCAGCTACATTCCCACGTGAATGTCAAGATAGCAACAATCCTTGGGTGCAACAACCAAGTAATGGCTCGGGCAAAGGCTTTCTGAGGAAAAAGCAGTCCAGAGATTCACAAGCTCCCAGCGAAACACGAAATATTCGGATTGTCTTTGATCCACCACCCAAAAAGGCCAGACGATCGTAAGCTTATGTACTGATGCTTATTTACGTTGCTCTTTTCTGAGCGGAGGAGTTTCATGGGTAAACAAACGCGGTGCTTATGTATACGGGCCTTTGCATATAGGGTTTTAGTGGCAAGACACAGTAATGAGAGATGAGTCAAAAGGCAGCGAATGCGTGATGTGACTTGAAATGCAGACGTGTATATTTGCTTGACCATTTCTCCATATAATGCAATGCCTTTCCCAACCAGCTCTAAATCATGCCATCACCTCATATCGACACAGGTACCCGGAGTAACCTTCAAGACTCAAGTGTTGCAATAAGTATGCAACTCGCTTCCATCCAACCACAGGAGTATATACTTTGGATGGCACGTTCATCCTCATTATCAGCAGTCTTTGCTTCTTTATCTACAATTTCTCATATATCTTGATCCCAGGGTGTCGAGCCTCTGCTAATCAGTTCACTCTGCATTCTATCATTCTGGTCTTTGAACCAAGTGGCTCCCTCTTCCATCTCCTCCCTCATAGCACGCAGTTCGTCGATCAGGGTTTGCGCATCGCTCATTACTCGTTTATGCGAGCTGATTTTGGCCAGGTCATCCTGAGCTGGCTCACCGTCATCGTCGGTGGCCCGCTTTCTCTTGTTCTTCGCAGAACTATCAGATTCGGTGGTGTCGACGGTGCCGTGCGACCCAGATAATCGATGGCGTTCCTCAGAATGACCAAGGCCACTTATAGAGGCCCGGCGATTGAAGCCACTACTAGGCGGACCCATACTGCCTGTTGACTGTTTCTTTCCATACTGCATCTCGTTCGCCAGCCTTTCCGGAACAGCAGTCCCATCAGGCATCTGCACAATCCCCATAGCCTTGAGTCGCCAGCGTTCGGATACTCTGCTGACACGATTACCGGGCTCTGGACTTTCGGTATTTCGAGAAACAAGAGGAGGCAGCGAGCGTCTGAAAGTGGCCGATTGATCACCAAACTGTTGCCGAAGAGCTCTAGTCTTGGAGCCACTTCTTGCGAGAGATGAGCTCGATTGTTTGCTGGAGATGGAGCTGGTGGCGGATGGCACCCTACGCACAATCCTGGCCACAGCTTCCTGCTCGTTGTTGATTCCAGATAGAACACCGGAAGCAAGCAGTGCGTCCTCTTCTGCTGCTTGACGGCGCTTACTTGGCTTCTTGTGTTTAAGTAAATCCTTCAGCTCCTCTGGTCGATTCAGCTCGGCGATTTCAGCCTGCTCTCGCGCAGCTTGGCGAGCAGCTTCTCTCTGAGCCTTAGCTTGCGCTACACGCTGTGCTTGATAGTAAGCTCTCATCTGCTCTCGGCCGCTACGACGAAGCTGGCTCAAGCGACGATCACGCGCAATCCTCTTCACAGCGGTAGAGGTAGCTGACTGATAAACTGTAGACGCGAAACTTTTGTGCTTCTGCGAATGCTTGGTCTTCTTCCTCTTTTTGTCTCATGGCTTCTTCATCCTTTGACGTATTTTCCGATACACGCCTTGTAGTATATATCCAACATAAATGCTAGAAGTCGTCCATGAGTCCGCCATCGCCAGTTACGACCCATCTGGTAAAGTCACCCAAGAGGTCACGAGGTGGCGATGGTGGTTCAGGAGAGGGGATGGGTTCCTTTGTTATTTGGGTAGTTGCTGGGGTTGTTGAGAGTTGGAACCCATCACCGTTTGATGCAGGATGGGACAAAGATGAAGTTCCAATCGACGGGAACGAGAATTGAGGTGTTGATGTGGTCGGGGGTTGTGTGTCGAAAATGCCCGTCGCTGGCTTGCTTTGTTCTCCAGTTAACGTAGGTGTTTTGTCTAGGTTGAAAGGTGTTGAAGGTATCGTCGCTTGCGATGTGGCACTGCTGTCGCTTGATGTAGATGGTTTTTGAGGTTGTGTTACGGTAGTAAAGGGACTTGAGGACAGTTGAGGCGTTGGTGGCAATATGTTGATGCTAGGTTGCTTCGCGGGTTGTGCTGAGGAGATGGTGGGAGCATGGAGCTGTGGCTTGTCTGCTGTTATCCCTTTGCTAGAAGTGTTCTCTGTTGAGGCAGCCGCCGGAGTGGCTGGTAGAGAGGAGAAGGTCGTTCCTGTTGCCGTATCTTTCTCACTGGAGGCAGAAAACTGGCTGAATGGACTGCTCTGTGCCTGCTCACCCGAAGTGGTTGGTGGCTTGAAAGAAGAGGCAAACGGGTTCAGTATTGGCCTGTTTCCAGATCCAGGCAGCTGCTCAGGGGTAGGTGCCGGCAGATGAGAAACATTGCCAACGGAGGATGGCGTAAATGCAGATGTTGTGGGTGCGAAGGGGTTGACAGCAGGCCGCTTGGCTGTCGAAGCCAAGCCAGATGCGAACGGGGTTTTCTGAGGTGGTGTTTGTTGCAAACCAGAAGCACTAATCGAGGCGGTTCCGTTGATTGTAGTCCCTAAGCGAATACAAACGTCAGAACCAGTGGTTTAGGCGTGTCTTTGCCAGATTTCCAGTGGTTCGTCTCGAGCCAATGCATTGTCCTTGATAAATCTCAAGAACTTTGGCCTGTCGAGTCTCCGGCTGAATGCGATTTCCTATTCGCCTGCAAAGTAAAGGTCTTTACATGTAATCGAACATGCAGAGAACCATGGGATGCAGAATCTTTGGCGCAAATTAAACAGTGGGAATGGGGTCTTACCTGAGTTGCCATTGATGGGCTTGTTGTCCCCTCCAGATTCACTAGGCTTGCCAAATGATGAAAATGGGTTTGACGTTGTAGCTTTGGGTCCAGTGGGGATTGTTGGTTTGTCGGTAGTAGGTTTTGTTTCTGGAACAAAAAGGCTTTCTTGAGATGAACCGTTAACTGCAGCCTTAGGAGGATTTGCGCTTTGATAGGTTGTTTGATGTATCAGTTCTGGTAGGGATTTTGAGCCACGCTTCTTTTCGACAAGAGAGTAAGAGAATTGGTGTTGAAGACGAAGGTGAGGTAAAGAACCACGACTGTCCAGTTTCGCGTATTGGCGACTGGCATCGGAGGGGTCCTCATCGCATTGGCTAAATTCGATATTGTGAAGCTCCGCAAATTCAATAGCTTGCTCGATGGTATCGAAGCGAAGAAACTTGTTCAAAACAGCGGCAGTAACGTCCTTGGACGTCTCCCTAGGCCGAGCGAGACCTCTATTGATGGCGGCCAAGATAGCGCGACGAAGCCTGGGAAAGTGGCATTCTGCGAAGCAAGCCATTGTGTAGGAAACTTTAGGATCCTCAACTATTCTGAAATATGATTGATATGCAGCTGATGCGGCTAATGACGGCGCATCCTTCAGAGGCCCGTGAAAGTCTTGGGTATTTTGCAGAGCCTCAACGAGTAGGACGGCCGTACGGACCTCATTGGAGTCCTTCCAGAGGGCAGGTTTCCATTGACGCTGCAACGTTTCTATGATGTTCGAATCGTAGGCATGGAAGATAAGGTAGTATGCCCGGAATTCAGGCTCATTCTCACATCTTATGCCCTGATCATTACAATCATCGTAAGCGTCGCGGAGGGACAAGAGGGCTTTCCCAAGCTGTTCCAATTCCTGCTGTTCCACGAAGTCCTCGGGTGTTTTGCCGTCTCGAGTGAGAAGATGAAGTGCCGTAACATGAAATCGCGCGATGTTCTCCAAAACATAGACCTGGATCTTCATTTCGTCGGGAGTGAGTGACGAAAAGAAGGTGAAATCTCTGCGGATTGCGCGTGTTCTGTCCCATAAAAACCCATGCAAGACTGATAGGTTGCCGTCGTCACGTAACAGGTCGTCAATCAAATAGTCCAATGTCCTTTTGAGGGCCGGCGCGGATCGAACGTCCATGGGTAATGGCGCTTCTTGACCAGCGGCGGAGCGAGCGAGCTTCTTGACCATGCGACGAGTATTCGCGTATGTAGTCTTGGGATTCTTTTCGGGCTGATGAACGTCCATTTCATTAATTCGCGTGATCTTCTCGTACTCAGGGCACATATCCTCGCAGATGCCTTTGAAATCGATAGCATCCTGGAGAGTTTTGCGCTTATCTGGGTCATCGATGAGTCCGGCCTTCGTCAGAGATGCGCGCGCCTTATTGCGGTAGGTTTCGTATTTCTCGCGGAACTTTGTCACTTCAGCCTTATTCTTGGGATTCCCAGGTTGAGAAGGCCACTGAGGAGGGTGAATGCCATCTTTACGCAGTTGCTCGTACACCCTTTTCGCTTGCGGATCGTCGGAATGATAGGTATCGGGGATAGGCTCATCGTCGGAGTTGGCGCTTGATGATGAAGTTGGTCGCGACTCGTTACGCGTCGCCACAAAAGGAGTTGATCCATTGCCCCGCGTGTTTTGTCCTGCTTGCTTCCTGGAGAAGGTGGCAGTATTGAATGGGTTTTTCTTCGGATCAGTATTATTCTTTTTTTCGTCACTTTTCCGGTTCTTGTTCCTGCCGCCTCCGTCACTCAGATTGGCATCCTTGTTTTTGAACCGGTTATTCGCCTTGCGCTTTGCTTCATTGTCGCTCTGGTCGCCAAATGCTGATGATCGCTTGGTTCGCTTCGTCTTTGACGAGTCGCCTGCACTATCAATTCCGAATGCGCTGCCTTTGTTCTCAGAGTTCGTCGCAAAAGGATTGAACGCTGGAGACGGACTCCGCGTTGGCTGGCCGAAGGTCGAAAACATCTGATTTGATGATGCAACAAGCGTCGCACTCATCTAGGAAATCGTCTGGACATGAGGATGAGTTGAAGCCCTCTCTATGCGTGGCGTGACGTGGATATTATGACAAGCTGTGGTTGAGTGATGGAGATAGAATTAATCCATTGAGCTAGTTCCTATTCTGGAGAGCTATGCTTTGCTTCGTTACACTTGATCCACTCTCACGTGATGACAAAGGTACATGACAGAATGTAAATCGAGTCTCATCCTATCTCCACGCCAGCAAGAACACATGTCTCATTAAAATCCCTTTACTCCTTGAACTCCGTTCTTTTATTCCAGTCCAACAATCTCAAATCTGGTTGATCTCTCATGTGCCAAATCCTCAATTATTTTATCCTGCCGCGGATTCGAGCAGGCCCCAACCCTTTTCGAATCTCTTCCAGTTGCTCGAGGCCTGTTTGAGCCTTAGTCTTCTTGGATGTCCTCTTTCCAGGTTTTGTGAAGTTTCCAAGGAAATCATCCATGATGTTATCAAAATCACCACGAACGGGCCCTTGAACAGTAGACATGGTTGAAACGGCAGACATTGACTGCATGTCGTCCTCCATATCCTCGTTGTATCGCTCCTCAATTTTGTCAAACCTCGCGTCCAAGAGAGTCATCTGTTCAGTTCGTACTAAAGATGAAGAGGTCATGGAATAGCTCGAGTTATCCGTCAGGGCTCCCTTTCTCTTCTTGCGTCGGCCGCCGTGAGTAGTTGTCGTCCAATTAGATTGCATTTCAGACTGTGATGGAGCAACGGGGACCTTGCCGCCCTTTTGCTCCTTCTTGAATTGCTTGAAATCCTCAAGCCAATCTTGAGAGGGCCCCTCCTCGGGTTGCTCTGTCGGTACGAGTTGAGGGATGTTGTCATCTTTGTACTCTTTGTTTGGCTTGGCTGTAGCATCTGATTCCCAGCCGTCATCCTCGTCAAAATCTGCGCCGTCAAACTCATAATCTTCCAGTTCGCGACCGTCCTTGGCAAGCTCCTTGAAAATATCGTCGTCACCATCGTCAACATATGCGTCGTCTTCCAAGGCCTCAAGGACTTCTCGAAGACGAGGATCCATATCGGGTTGAAATCCCTTGATAGAATCAGGAATATCCTGTTGGGCCTCGTAGGTCACCCTTGTAAGATTCTTGGATGGAAGAATTTCGTCATCGAGAATATCGCCTGCGTTCTGCTCAACGTCCAGCTTCTTGAGTGCATCCTCAAGTGACTGTTTCTGCTTTCCTTTGCCCTTGTTTGCAGTAGCCGTCGACTCCACAAAAACAACCTCTCCGCCACCAGTGTTGAGATCGCGCAGATGTTGCATGTAATCGTATTCAGAATCATCAAAGTAAACACCATAACTAGCTGCCTCGCCCTCGTTCGCGCGGACATCTTCGGCCTCATAACCTAGTTCAGAAGCCAGATCATCGAGATCCTTCGATTTGGATGATCCCTTCTTGGTCTGGGTAGGGTTGAGCACCATTGCAGGTGCATTCTCGTCGTGGATGAGAGGGTCATTTTGCGGTCGGTGCACTAGGGTAAAGTGCTGAGCAGACTTTTTGTCGCTACATGATCTGTATCAGCACACTATGGTCTCGTATCTACCACGGAGTACTTACATCCACTTTCGAGGCATCTTGGCGGTTTGAAGCAACAAGAATTTAGTTGTTACGTGGGAGTGGATGTTGGGCTTAGACAACACTCATCCGGGTACAGAAAATCTAGCGGGGTGGGAAAAAAATCCTTATCATATACTCCACAGTTATCCCAGACCCTGTCAGCTCATTCGCACAGTATAAAGCCCTATGTCATTGCAGAGGTCTATAGTGCGGAAACAGTAATTGAAACACCGTTACGGACCCCGAAAAATCCATTTGCCCCTCCAAGAACAGTCATTATTCAGCGGGGCACAGAGTTGATCAGTAGACAGCCCTCTCAGATCAATCCAACTCAGTTTTTACACAACATCAATAATATCTTGAGAGGTATTGCGACTTGGAGCAGCCGTTCCTCGTATATTAGCTGCCGAAGCACACCAACCGAATACTACACTCTATATCGACGTCAAAATGGTTCTGGCAAAGTCCAAGAACTCGGTCGGTTTGGGCAACGCCCTCATGAACGATCGCTTCGGTAAAGGCAAGGGAACCGACAGGAAGCGAACTTCTGCCATCACCAGAACAAACCACGCCACAGGCGAACAATATCTTGTCAACGAGAAGAAGGATGCTGCTTGGGTCAAGATGCGCTCCGTTACGGAGCAAGGCGACCTGGATGAGTTCCTGGCCACCGCCGAGTTGGCTGGTACCGATTTCACAGCCGAAAAGACCAATAATGTCAAGATTATCCATACAGACCAAAAGAACCCGTATCTTCTTTCAGCGCATGAGGAGAGAGACGTTCTTGGAAAGCACAAGCAGCATAAAGGTCGTTTGACTGTCCCCCGAAGGCCCAAGTGGGATTCTACAACAACACCTGAAGAACTGGACGCACGAGAGCGAGAGAGCTTCCTTAACTGGAGACGTGGCTTGGCCGAGCTGCAAGAGAATAATGATCTTCTTATGACACCTTTTGAGCGAAACTTAGAGGTTTGGCGGCAGCTGTGGCGAGTTATCGAACGATCGGATCTTATTGTCCAAATCGTCGATGCCAGAAACCCTCTCCTATTCCGTTCTGAGGATCTTGAGTCATATGTCAAGGCTGTTGATCCCAAGAAAGAGAACCTTCTTCTCATCAACAAGGCAGACATGATGACACCCAAACAGAGAAAGGCTTGGGCAAAGCACCTAAAGGAGGCTGGCATTGCGTATCGCTTTTTCTCCGCCGAGCTGGCTAAGGCAGAGAACGAGGCGAGGGAATTCGACGATTCAGAAGATGAGTCGCCTGCTGGGCCTTCGTCAGAATCCGCCCAGGAGGATCAGGGCGAGGGTAGCGACCAAAAAGAACAAGAAGGTGCTCCATTGACTCAAGACTTTGTGCAACAGAGCCAAATTGATAAAGAGGCAAACGCGGCAGAGGAAGCCGACGATATTGATACACAGATTCTTACAGTTCAAGAGCTGGAAGACATCTTCCTGAAACATTCTCCCGCAGACGCAGGTGAGATATACCAAAATAAAACTCCACAAACAATTCAGCTAATGCATCAACAGGTTCGGATCACAAGCTGCAGGTTGGCTTAGTTGGTTACCCCAACGTTGGTAAATCCTCTACTATCAATGCTCTCATTGGTGCAAAGAAAGTTTCAGTCTCTTCAACTCCGGGAAAGACCAAGCACTTCCAGACCATTCACCTCAGCGAACGTGTCATCCTCTGCGATTGTCCTGGTCTTGTCTTCCCCAACTTTGCTACCACCAAGGCTGATCTTGTTTGTAACGGTGTTCTCCCCATCGACCAGCTTCGCGAGTTCCAGGGACCCGTGGGCCTCGTCACTCAGCGAATCCCTCAACCTTTCCTTGAGGCAATCTATGGTATTCATATCCGCACCCGAGCCATCGAGGAGGGTGGTACAGGGATTCCTACAGCTGCTGAGCTACTCCGTGCATATGCCCGCGCCCGTGGTTTCCAAACCCAGGGTCTTGGTCAGCCAGATGAGTCCCGCGCTGCTCGATATATCCTCAAGGACTATGTAAATGGCAAGCTGCTATTCGTTTCACCCCCTCCTGGAATTGAGGATGCGGCCGACTTCAACCGAGGGCTCTATGATGAAGAGCACCTCCCTGAGAAACGACGAGCTGCCCTAAGTGCCGCTATGGATCAACTCTCAGTCATCGACCCAGCCAGCAGCGAACCTTTCCTTGCCATGGACGACGATGCTGTTGACCTTGCCTCTACCATCGATGTTCCCCTACCTGCAGGCCCAAAGTCCAAGAAGATCGACAAGGGTTTCTTCGGTCCTTCTAGTTCTCAAGGTCACGTTAGCCGACCTTTCAACTACCAGTATTCGGAGCAGGGTAAGGAAGATCCTCTGGCGGGTAAACACCTGTCCGGCCGCAAAGCACGTACAGCGGTCGCTCTCGAGAATGGCCTTGACCCCAAGGAGGTTCAGATGGCGTCAAGCAAGAAGCACTTTAAGGGTAACCCTAAGGGTGGAAAGGGTAAACGTCGCGCTGCCCGCAGAGCAGGAGACGATGATGATTGAGCTAAAGCGGAGGGAAAAGAGAAAACGGGAACTGAAAATCGGATACACTGGCATTGAAGAGGAACAAAAGGTGGGCTTCGGAAACCGGGTGCATTGGGTCTGGCAGAAAAGGATCTTGTTATGGGTAGGGTTTAGGACAAGCTATGATACTACACGTGTTTTGACCATGACGGTCAGTTATGGAATCGAAATGAACTTTTGCTTTTTAGGCTTGGAATCATTGTTAGATTACGGCTCAGCATCAGTGATTACCAAAGTTACCTGGATGATTTGATTGATATTTCACGTTTCTTCTGACACACATATCTAAATAAGTACTACGCTAAGATCTCATAACAAATAGGAAATATGGGTATTGACTGTCTACACTGTCCGCAGTTCGCCCAAGGAAAGACCGTATCGTCGAAACAAAAGGAAAAATTCAAATGCTAAGTCCATGTATGATGAGTCCCAGTGGTTCCCCAACTCCACAAAGCAAAAATTTGCCCCCATGATAGTCGTTGTGGTGTGTTCAATGCTCAGGTTCATAGGTTCGTGGTCAAGTGCAAGTATGTTGACACAAGAGTAAAGGCTTCGTTGCTCGTGCTGGTATACCAGCTTCATCTGACACTTCCCCGTGATTCTCTGCCTCCTCTTGATTCTCGACCGCCTTTCGATTCCCGACGGTCCTCGGATTTGAGGAACAGTCGCTTTGTGCCACCAATTCTACCGAGCTCACCAAACTGGCTGCTCGTTGATGGCAGCCGACTTCGCTCGCCGCTAGCGATTCTGACCTTTTCCTTGACGCTTGCGACCCATGCTTTGTTCTCCTCACTCATCTCAACTTTCTTGCCTGTAGGCCCCGCAAGTCCAAGGAAAGAGCTCTCATCTTCATTCCAATCAAGGTGAGAGTTGGACCGCGACCGGTTGAACACTTCTGAGGGATCCTCCTCACCAAGCGCAGGGCCAAAGGCGTACGTTTTGGTATTCAGCTTAGGTGCTTCACTACCCACGGCACCAATGCTCCGTCGCGTCTTACGGACAGACAAAGGGGACATAGGAGATAATTCAACCGCAGATTGGGGTCGTCCATTTGGACTTGAGCCCATATTAGACCTTGATGCCCCAGGAGATTCTGGAAGAACCTCGACTTTGGCGTTGGCTGTAGCAGATCGGCGTTTGTGGTGGCTAGCGTACTCCTTGAGATATTCGCCTAGATCTGCCCAGCCGCCACCCACACGAACCATGACGCGTTCCCCCTGTTCGCCAACACAGCGAATGAACAGTTTAATTGGAGCCTCACCGGACGAACGAGAAAGATGGTAGACCTTGATCTCGTGGTGGCCACGGTTTCGTACCCTCGTGTTCTTGGCAGGCGAAAGGGTGAATGAGGGCGTGCCAGCACGGGATGAAAGATTCGAAGCGCTTCTTCGGAAAGGCTCGATGGAAGGCCTCTTTCTGATACGTGGCAGCTGCACATCCGGGGGATTCAGGTTGACTCTCGAAGAAGAGTCATTAGTTAGCTTGATCTTGGCAGGGATCGAGTCAATGATCTGACTGATTTGTTGTTGCAGGTGCTGATCGCCAACGCTGCTGCGGCGGTCGAAAGTAGTGGAGTACTCAGCGATTGAGAATGAATCGTCAAAGTCTTCGTTGAACGAATCCTCAATTCGCATATTGGACATATCTAGATCATCGATGTTCCGATCTGGCAATAGAGGGCTATCCAGAGGTGCCAAAGAGGATTCCCGTGAATCCATAGGTAACATGGGCGGAGTACTGGGGGGACTAGCCTGAGTGTATTCCGCTTCACGAATTCGGGTTCGAGGAATGTCAGGAGAAGCAGATACCTCAAGTGGATCACTAGATAGGCCGCCGAAATAGCTCGACGAAGGCTGAGTGACAGTAAGAGTCCGGGATGGATCAATTTTCTGCCTTGGAAGAGGAAGAGGTCGAAGTGGTGGTAATTCAGGAGAGATATCTCGATCGAAATGGTGTGTGAAGCTGTGGTCAGGTGTTTCGGGGTACTGAGTTGACATTATTGAGGAGTTGAAGTCTTGCTCGATGCTTGGTGTTGGTAATTGGGACTGGACTGGCATTACGTCTCTGGTACCGTCAAAGGTGTGGTTCTCATCCTCGTAGGATTCGTCGACTTCTTCGATGGGGAGAAACGAAGGGCTTTCGGGCTCACTCTCTGATGACGGATCTCTCCTATACCACTCTGGTACAACTGTCTCGGACTCCGAAACGCCAGAAGGCACCCTAGCTTTCGTGGGTTCCATAGCTGAGTTGTCGGAGCCAGTGACTGCCACTTTCTTGGGCGGTAGAAGCAACGGGATGGGCACAACAACAGTCCCAGCTTTGACAGAGCTCTCATCATCGTTATCAGATTCATCGTCAGTCAAACTGTCAACGAGTGTAGTAGACTTGTCAGATGCAGTGTTGTATTTCACTGGTGATGGAGAGCGAGGAGGCCCCGAGGGTTCGGGAGGAGCAGTCCTTTCAGTGTGTCTGATCTTCCTCTCACATACCACAACCCATTCACCGTAGCTCGACTCTACAGCTTCCATTCGATCCAACCAATCACTGGGGAGCGTGTCAGGTAGTCCTTCCAAGCAGTCTAGCATATAATCAAGCGACCGGCCAGGACAGACGATAAGTTCGCCGAGATGCCCTTTCATCACATCAAATGTATTTCTCGTAAGTGCTGAATCTTGCAACGGAGTGTTGTCGTCTTTCTTGGGTGTGTCTTTTGTGGGGATAGAAATGGCCTTAAAAGCAGATTTAAGCGCAACTTCAGCGTCCTCAAGGGCAAGTAGAACAGTCGGTATGCGACGCAGAGCGCAAAGTCGTAGGTTCCAAGTGTGTAGTAAACGAGTCAACTTATCCAAGACGGGCAGCGCCTTCAGAACAATCGCAGTAATCACTGCAGTGTGGTCCTCCATGCGATTATAGCTGGAACGCGATAACTGACCAGCTCCAGTGAATTCAGCAAGTGGTGTACCTGGTCTGGATAAGGGAAGGATATGATGGTTGAGGACATGGACTTTAATGTCTTCGAGATCAAGGTCTGACAAATCACGCTGAATTTGAGCCAGCCTCTGCTCATATTTTGACACATCTCGAGCAAGCAAACTCCCCATCCACTGATCCTCGTCGTCCCCTGGGACGGTAAGTTGCATTGATCTTCGTTTGCGCTCTTCGTTGCTGGGCATTAGAAACCCAGCAGACCCCGGTTCGGAGGGCCACGGCCAAGACTGAAGTTCCTCAAACCATCCCCAGATTGTGTATGACGCAAGAGCGGTGCGATTGATGAAATCTCGCTCCTTAGAGGAGGCATTGTCCAAGGACGTGCGAAGGGCGCCAGTGGCTGTGTTCAGCGCATCGACGACAGTAGCAGGACCGAGATTCACAATAATATCTTCAGTAAGTTTGTTCTTCGGAGCCGGTGAAGTGGCGGCGGGATCGCGCGCCTGCTTGGCGACTTGGGCGTTGAGATCGGTCATGGTTATTATCCAGCAGACAGACAGGCTCGAATCGGGTGGATGGATCGTAGAATCATGATCTGTCTAGGAACCTGGGGACATGTCGATGGGGCGGGGATGAGTGGAGGTTTTGATGCCCATATCGAAGAAGATACGTCAGAAATTGTGTCGTCAGATAGGTCGCTGTCAGGTCGGAAAAGTCCTTGTGGTGTTTGCTAGTTAATGCGATCAGGTGGAGCTTCTTTGTTCAAAGGGTGCAAGGTTTCATGCAGGTTGGAAGACCGCTCAGTTACGAATTAAAGAAGTGAAGCTGTGTGGCACAGAGTCGCGCAACTGAAGAAGCTCTTGGGCTTAAGGGAAAGGGAAAAAAGCAAGTTGAAAGTGGATCAGAAGAGGTAAGGAGCGACAAAGAGGGCCTTTGGAAGGCCACTCTGGGAGCTGAAAGGGAACGAAGCAATCGCCGATGGGAGATGGCGGTCAAAGAGTTGCGCAAAGAAGAGTTGAGTTTGACGTGGTTTGGGTTGACGTGTGAGGTTCTTGTGTGGGCCACGGTCGCGTTGCGTTTCGTTGCGGAGGCCTGTAATAAATGAGGTTTACACTGAATTGGCGGCAAGGATGGGGCTTGCGTAAATAGCTTGTCGTATTTAGCGCCCTGGTCAAATGAATCCAAAACCACTGGTTCGTCACCCACGATTCGTGACCATGGATAAGAAGGAAAAAGAAAGTCGGTTCGATTGACCGGATGCCCTGTGCGCAATGTAGTGAAATAGAAACACTGTTCAAACAGAGTATCGTCAATTTGACGTCGTTGGAACTTTGCAAGAGCTAGGCTGTTGGTTGGCACGATGGAATGGCCGGATCTGGACAAGATCTTGTTTAGAGAAACCGGTAAGAGTTTGAGTACCGAGTGAACAAAAGAATGCAAACAGTATGCACAGCTGAGGTACAGAGATAAAAACAATAATTATGATAAAAGCGTTGAAGAATCAGCTTTGGTAACGTTGGACGATGAGCTTCGGAGCTGCGACCACTTTGCTTGAAGGGAGGGATATCAGTGAATGAAAGAGGAAACTCAGGGAAGGTGAAGCGGCAACGAAAGGTACAACGACAATTGACGGATCAGGTATAATGCAAAGATGCCAAGAATACAAAGAATAATAACCATAGTCGCAAGATTTAGTCAAGGAAAAGAAGATATGTTGGAGTGATGATTGTTGAGAGGCCTACGTTGTAAGGAAGAGAAAATGAGCTCGGGACCCTCACTATAGGATACATAGAGTGCTGTGCACCTAAGGTAGTGTTTTCCCTCCAGGTATCAACCTGGCTGATGCTAGAGACATCCATGTCTTCCGTTCAAGTAGGCACAGTTAGGTAGGTACAGCTGCTAAAGTATCAAGTACCTAGAGGTAATCAAAGAGGAAATCCCTTCTTCTCGCCTGGTCTCGGTTGCGCCCCATATTCGCCTCCCTTTCCTCCACTCTCTAATATGAGGCCAAGACCTGGCTAACGAGCTTGACCACCTCGTAACGTTGACGGAAAGGAGATCTTCTTTATTCCATCACAGGCTGGCCCATCAACCGTCAACGGTGATATTATTAGCTCGATTGCCCTGTACGACCAAGCCAGGGCATCGAATTAGGTCGATTTGGCCCTTGTCAGTTTTCAATATCTTGATCCATCGTATCCGTAGCTTCTGTTCCTGCATATCACTAAACACCATCGTGAGCATGTCTACGCAGCACCAAGACAAAAAAAAAAAAGGGGGTGGTTTGAATAAGCAGAGACATTCGAAGTTAGCTATCCATTCCTCTGATGGCCTTTTTACATCCATCCCATCTGTTCATGTCTTGCCTATCAGTTATGATCACAAGACCCCCATCTCGTTCGTACCTATCTGCCCCTGTTAACCGTCACCCTGTCAGCCATCATGATGCTAGTTGTCAATGTCAACAAATAGATTGCGCCATACCCAATCGTCCTGCAATTCATTACCTGCCACATTAAATTACGTACTCCATCCCAAACTTCTCGCTTCATGTAGCCGACACCTATAATAACATCGCACTGTGAGGTCCGTTGGTTCAAACTTGCTACTTCTTGTTCTCCAAAGTCTCAATGTGCTCCCCTGCAAGTTTTGGTCATCTTGAGCTAAGAGGACAGGATAACGGAACCACATGCTTTCGCTAATATTAAGTACAACACAAGAATCTTCCCGCTATTCAGGGCATCCGAGGGTTTTCATAACTCACCAAAATAGAACTACAGATGCTATAACAGACGTCACATCAAATATTCATGGTTCAAGTTGGGTTTCGTTGCCATTCAACTACAAAATACATCTTCAAGTTGACAAGAAAAACAAACAGCAACAAGTTTGAGCCCCTGGAGGCGTCCCTTTCCTGTCTGTAGGTGATATCAAACGCCAAAATCAATGTCTTCATAAACAGTCGTCCCAAGCGTTGCTTTTTGATGTCCTTAAAAACATTAAGTCATATCCCTGTCCAACACCGACGTCCCATTCCAAAACATAATGCGCCGCCTGGAGCAACAGCCCAAACGCCCCGTCTCGAATGCAGACACATACAACAGGTAATGCAAAAATGAAACAAATGCAAGGCTCCGTCCAAAAGATCATTCATCCAGAATTGTGTTGCAATACGGAAGTTGAAGCGTCTTGAAACTACGCCGGGGCAGGAATCTCGCGGTTCTCGGTTTGCCGGGCTGCATCGACCTCGGCATTAATAGCCCAGGTCAGCGCCTGTTCTGCCGACATAGTAGGCTCCTCAACGCCCAATACCCCGGCGATCAAATTATCGTCTTGATTGTTCACTCCCTCCGGGGGGAATTGCAGCCACTGGTCAACGTCAAAATCGGTTCCGGCCACAGCATTCCAGTCGAACTCGTCGTGGCCTTGCATGAAATCGAGATCCATGTTGCCAACATCCAGTTGAATTTCCTCTGATCCAGCACTGACGCTCGGTGTCAAGCCAGCGGCAGGAGACTCCATCTCCGTCTGGGGAGGTGAGTTTGTGGGCATCTCCAAAGCTGCAGCGTTGACAGTATTTGGTGGCATCATGGTTGGTGCTGCCACAGGCTGAGGCTCCTTCGGCTTCTCATTAAATAGCGACTCGGAAGCAGTCATGTACGGCGCATTCTCGGGAGGTGGTGTTTGAGCGCTGAATTCGATTGGTACCCGTTTCATCATGGCTAGGGTTGAAGGGGCAACGCTGGAGTTGATATCAATCGCAGCCTTCCGCAGAGCAGCATCAAGGAACCCGGTTGCGTAATCTGCTGCAGCATAGACCTCTCGGAGCTTCTCCATAACCCGCATACACTGGCGGAATCCTCGTGTGGCACGCTCCCGAGCCTGGGGCGTGGGGTTCTTCATCTCAAGGAGGTGAATGATCATTGCAGGAAGAATAACCGTCACACCAGTCGTAGGTAAGAATCGCTCTAACCGATATTGGTGAAGCTCCGTAGCCATTCGGGTAATATGCATCGCAGCATCACGAACCCGTAGTCGAGACATATCTTGTACTTGTCGGGATGTTGTCGGGGCCTGGAGAGGCGACGATGGCAGGAACTGGGGTCGGTGCAGAGCCGATATGGTAGTGTAGTATACCATGTGCAGGAGTGTCCTCTGAACAGCAATTGTTGATCGTCCGTCTTTGACATCCAAGGGTGTCAGGGTGCGGTACTGGCAGCAGGCTGGTAGCGACTCAGCCCATGCCATAAGTTCGTGATCCACCTCAGTGACGCTCTCCACGTTATCTAACTGCTTATTAGGGAAAAGCATCATAGTGCTGTTAGTAGTATTTTCGGGCTTCATCTTATCCCGGATCAAAACTGAATACTGCGCCTTCAGCATGCGGCTAATGCACACGCACAGCTGAGCCTTGGCAATGCACATGATAGCCAGCTCTCGCTGCATGTCGAGATTGCGAACCAATGCACAGCTAGCTGGGATAATGGTATTGTTCTCGGGGAGGACCTCGATCTCAAAGTCGCTCTCCTCGAGCATGGGCACATCAAAATCTTCGTCCTTAATACGTGTGGGCCGTCTCATGCCGAGGGCGATGAGGCGATCTCGCATAAAGCAAGACCACCATATTCGCTTCCAGAGCTTTTGTTTTGCTGGAGCCATGCTTGTGGACCCGGGATTTCGATGAAGGCCAATAGTGTGTGCCAGTGAGATGGCCACGCCCATCCAGTGCCATGTGTCTTTCTGGTCATCTGGCGTCTCATACCAATACGTCATCAAAAGCAAAGCTTGTACGAGGACAAGGCGATCTGACTCGTAATCGAAGTCGTATAGTAACTATTGGCGGATTAGTTCAGCAAGTTCCACGTGTTCGGAGCCTTACTTACCCTTGTCTTTTGAAAGAAGGACTTGCGAGCTGCTTTTCGAGTAGTGTAACCACCCTCACGAAGGTACTTCATGTCTACAAAGGCTGACGCAGCGAACATTACAGCCTGGTAGAGGAAGAGGCTTGTCTGACCATTCTTTCCATCACGACTGTTGATGATACCGAGAAAGTTGTTCAGGTCCATAAGCGGCATATACGGGTGCACATATTCGACATAAGCCTGAAGGAGTGCATTTTGTAGTGGCAGGGTGGGCACCGATAGTGCGCCCTTAATCTTGAGATAATCGACATCTTCAGGCGCGATCTTATTTGGCAGAGGTCGTAAAAATGCAGGGAACTGAGGTGCCGGGGTGTCCTTCTCCTCGAGAGAACCGAGCAATTGAGTGGTACGCAAGTTATCGAAGAACGCAGGGTCCGGGATGATGCTACCCCATGACGACCGGTGTGCGTTAGATTCTATTGACTGGATCTTATTGAGTGAGCTGGAATCTCGGCGGTAGCCAGAGCGTTGATCTGGGTCTTGTGGTCAGCCATAGTTCGGTTCCCGCGCATTCCATCATCAACCGTCGTCAAATTTCCATGTGATCAGGCATGTAAGCACTGTGGAGTACATGAAGAAAGCGGGCCAGGGGCGGCTGAAAATGCGGAGAACGGAGTTGTTCCCCCAAAAAAGAAAGCCACTAGCCAATCGAGAGGGCTGGCTACGGCGCACAAAATGAGGGTTGAAGTTGGAGGTGGGAAGTAGCGCAAAAACTTACATATCATGTGAGGCACATGGCTATCAAGGGCGGAACTGTTCAGAAAAGTACTGGGTGCGTCAATGCTGCTGGTCGAAATGGCTGAGCCGCTGCTGGGACGTCGAAGGTCGGCTGTGCTCATGCCCACAGTCGCACTCTTGCTGGGACCTGTGGGATTCCCGTTGCTGGCCGTTGTTTTGCAACGCAGCTGAGCTTCTGTGGAGACAGACTGGCCCGCTGTGCTGGCCGTATAAAGATTCTTCCTGCGGCGGCGGTTAGCAAC
Organism: Fusarium oxysporum f. sp. lycopersici 4287; assembly: GCF_000149955.1. Classification (NCBI taxonomy): domain Eukaryota; kingdom Fungi; phylum Ascomycota; class Sordariomycetes; order Hypocreales; family Nectriaceae; genus Fusarium; species Fusarium oxysporum. The sequence continues at coordinate 1,501,517 of NC_030990.1, forward strand.
GTAAACTCAACGTAATTTTTTCTCTGGGGCGTTTTGCGTGACATGACGCTTTCGAATGAGCTCCATTCGTACCGGCAGCCGGTACAAGGGGCCGGAATGGAGTCGATCGGAACACGATGCCCGGAAAACGTTGGGATAACTTACTTTCGCCTGCGGCTTTCTTGGACAACGCACTGCTCAGATGTCAGTCATGCTCTAAAATTCAGGGCGGGGATTGACTGCTTTGTCCAGAATCCAAGAGTTAGAAACGTACCTCAACGTTGTCCCAGCGACAATTTCCACAAGGGGCTCCTTCGACTACGTCGCATCGGACTTTTCGTGCCCGGCAGGACACACAAGCACGGGCAGCGCGTCGCTTTGTGATCTTTTCCGGTTGCTCCGAGTCGCCAGAAGGTGAGGCTCTCTTCTTGCTGTTCTTTTCGTTGGAAGCCTTTACTGAGGTTGCTGTTGGCGATGGCGGGGCAGCCGAGCCCTGTGAAGCTTCTGTTTGCATGGCTATAGTTGTTGTCGATTGACAACTCCAGTTATGGTAATTCCTGGTATGAGCTTGTAACTGACAATCCAATAAGTGCGTAATGCTGTCTGAAGATCTTCGATGTGGCGGTACTAGGTCTTGCAAAAATTAAATTGGTGAGAGAGGGCAGTAGTCGTCGTTGTGATAAATCATTGAAAGGTTCGATTTGGCCAGATACAAGCGGTAGAGTGGAGAGTTCAGATTAATTTCAGTCGTTTGTCGTCGAGATTCAATATGTCTAACGTAGCGTGGTTGTTGTCTTTTGTTTACCCAGAGACTGGTGGGAAGTAAGGTAGACGAGGCTGGAAGAGTGATGACAGGGACAGGCTGAGACTCAAATGTCGAGCTCAATCTGAATTAGAGCGAATGCCTAATCCCCGTCAGAATGAGATAGTCTGGGATGATTCACGATCAAAGAGGAACAGAGGCACACCAACAGGTCTGGCGCAAATGGAAGTTTGAAGCCAAGGGGATGGAAATCCGGGGGATGGTAGGTGGGGGGTGCGGAAGGTTATTATATTCTCATCACTAGTCTGGCAGAGCCATGTTAGTCACGGAGGGGACAAGAAGCAGTTTGATCGATGAGAGCAAGTACAAGCACGAAGGTAGCCAAGTGGAGGAGGGTGTGCACGAGGCATTTGAGGGTCTTTGGGCGAGGGTGTCGATGGCGTTTGAGCGCCCAGGACAGGGCTCATCGAGGGTGGGCCTAACGAGTCCACAAGAGGAACCTGGATGATGGGTAATTTAGCGCTGGTTGTTCCTACTGTAAGCGGAGAGCTACTCCCAAGCTGGCAAGGCCCTTCTGGCAGGGGGCAAGTCTGGAGGTGGCACCCTTCGCCGTGACATTGGGGTGCGCCTGGATGTGGGGATTTATCGGTGACGATACAACGGCAGAGCTAATAACTACACATTAGCAAAGGACAAGAAAATAGAAGTGAAAATCAACGTCAGTGTGTTGAATTTACGTTTGTGCGATAAGCCAAGGGAGCGAGATGTAGCCATGTAATCGTTAACTACGAAGACTTCATGTAAATTATCAACTTCTCACACAGCCAAGCATCTCATATCTGGGCATTGACGAAATCCTGTCATCTGTCTGGGCACTTGTCACTTGACTTGTTGTTGGCAGCTAATAAACTTGGACTTGGAATTGCGTTCATGCTTAGCAATGTCCTACCATAGTATGCTAATCTGACAAAAGAGGTTTGCTCTGGGAGCTTCAATAGTGGATAGAAAGTTTTAATTAATCAGGAGACGTTTTGGTTCATGTATAATTCTTTGTCCGCCACAATCCATCCCTTGAGTCTGGTCTTTTCTTCCCCTCCTTTCATTTTTATTTTCACTCTAATCAGCCACCAGGGCGTCGAGACCACCTCTTGGCGTTTGCGGGACCAGATGCAGGTCTCTTTCTTGAGCCATGCTCTCTTGGTCCGGGGTTAGCGTTTAGAATCTTGCCGGGTATGGGCGGACACGACCGGCGAGACCTGCACCTCGCGATTGATTCCTGCCATTATCCTCAACTATGTTTGGAAACCTATCAAAAGCAATCCAGCTTCTCTCAATGTGCTGCGCTGGATCACCCAGGGACTTAGCTCAAGATTGAACGTCCACAACACCTCCCACCTTGTGAGATGCCGGCCCCACGCAAGCACGGGCGCTGCAACACCGGCATTGAAGAGGCTGACAACTCTAAAGCTGGCAACAATACATATTAGATGAGCAGCTAATACGAATGGCGGAGAGATCGCCAGTATAGCTCTTTGCGTTACCATGTATTGGGGTTCTCTACGTAGATTCAGCAATAATTCGAGATCCGAGGATATGGGAAGGTGATATTGACGACATTTAGTCTGAGAGCGACACATTCACATCACATGTTGTTATTATGTGCCAAGCAAAAGAAGCAATTCAATTGACACATTTCCCAAGCCACCGTAAGTTTTTTTTGTGGTATTCTAACTCGAAAGGACTTCAGCGACAGAAACCTCATCACGTATTAATAAAACTTCTCCAAACTTTACCCCGACTTGGAGAGATATGTAAGTACGGTAGTACCCACATTCTGTCCCTCATCTTCATGATGTGACTGTCTTTTTCCCCGTTCTCCCCACAATGAGACTCAAGAAACTGGCCACGTAAGTAAGCCAATAGGTACCACAGGTCCAATGTTTCCAGATGCTGATTCCACATTTTGGACGAGCTAAGTTAGTCCAATAGCTCTCCCTGAGAAACAATTGACCAGAACTGACCTGAGCTGCCGTCCCCAGTATCCGTGCTGACTGCCCAATGTGTCCTCCCCGATCCCAACAGCGTTCCTCTCCCCACAGTTTGTCAGTGTAGTGTGGGGAAGCCAATCACCGATAGTCCTTGACCATCCTAATCGAGTCAGCCGCTCCAGTATCGACAGGGGTGGGCGTGAGCTTCGGAATCGGAAAGGTCGAATCGAATCGGCGAGGTCGAATCGAATCGGCGCAGACATCACGAGGCGCTGCAAACGCAGAAATGCGGCCTGTTAAAGAACAAGAAAATAACCAAACCTACAGTACGGTATCGATACTGTGCATCGGCTCAACATTCGAGCAAGGGCTATTTCTCCTCGTCATCCTTCCATTGCAGTCTTCGATGGAATCAGCCCTCTCAACGTCGGGCTTCTACCCGTGGGGAGGAGGGTACCCCAGAGTTACCAGGGTCTTCATGGTTCACGAACAGCATGCCGTAGTCCTTGCCAAGTCCTCTTCTTTTGGAGCTGGCCCACTTCCGGACCTGAATTATCCGCTCTCCAAAGCCTTGCCCTAGGCCATCATGAAGTTTATCAAAGCTTTTCCCTAGAGACCCCACCTTCTTGGAATTGCTATTTTATAAATGCGTCCTCAGATCTGGTAGCGGTACACAACGAGGTGCGAGAGACTACTCAACTGATATGAAGTCAAAAACTATGACGCTCTTGTTAAACCCAAGAATATCAGTGGTGCTTGTCCCTTTGGTCCGGTACGGCAGGGATGAATCTGGGCATTCTCTGAACCAATCAATTTGTGTTGACACGAATTACGTCAGACAAGCTGGCCAATAACGGAGAATAGTCGGCAACGTTCGGCTATCCAAAAACAACCAAGATCCTTGATCGGTAACTCTGTTGACGAATCATGAGGCTGTGAAATCTCTGTCGAAACCACATTTCCACTTGCATGGAAGCAATGGCAGGCCAAAACGTCTGAGGGTGTGAGCGTGAGCATCCACGGAAGACCAACACCGCTACAGGTTCTTAACGGTGCAAGTTGACGGGTCGCTCCGGGTTGCTGAAGCTTAATATTTGAATGCGTTCTTCTTGTTCTAACAGGCACGTAATGTAATAGTCGGTGTAGGAGCAAGATAGCAAACTCGCTCAATATACTCAGTAGTGTTTTGTGATTTGAACGTGAATCTTTTCAGATCTTTCATAATCATGTTTCTTCATGTACAGATAAAGAAGAAGAAAAAGCAAATACAACATCCATCCCTCAACAAATTACCCGATGCTGCAGGTTTATGTATTCTTGCAGATTTGCATGGATTGTGATGGCCAGCAAGGTGATCTATCTAAAATTAAAGAGGGCTGGTGGGGAGACACGGAACGAAAATTCCTCACTACACCACCTCACCTCATCTAATTCTCACACTCCTTTTCCCACACCTTTGACTGCAGTGTGTTTTTCTTCACCGTTTCGTCAAGGTCATGTGGGTGTATTGTGCTCTGTGGGTACGGAGCATTAACTATTAAGTATTATTCTTGTGACCGCCTCGGATTCCAAGGTGAACATCCAGTTTGGGAACAAGCTAGTAAAGGTGAGACGTCGGGGGATCTCCACATCATCGCGATGCAAATCAATCACCGAAGGTCAAGTCAGTCGCCAGCCTGAAGCGGAGTTGAACCCGCAGTGGATCCCCTTCCGGCCCCGGTGCCTCCGGCGCTGAGATCACCTCCCCCATCGGCCACAACCCGAGCCCACCGGTTACCACTGCGGAGGGCTACTGTAAGCCTAAGCTCGAAGGGGGGCGGGAAAAGACATCCGGCTAACCCTGCCTGGTCAAGTTGAGAGCCCCTCGAGGTTTGAGCCATGAAGGCAGGAGAGATCAAACTCCAATGAGCGCAGGCATTGTCCGCTTTTTAATTCTTCAGCAGGTTATTTGTGCTTCTCCATGGGGTGCAAGTGGGCCATGAGCCTCGTCGTGCATCGTGTCGTCTCGTGCCGGTCAAAGCCATCTTGATGCAGATGCAGTCCAGCCCAGCCCAGCCCATACAGGGGCTACCCTTTTGACATGGCCGGCCCTGATAGTTGAGCTCTGGACCGGGTTTGGTAGATGGAATTCACCCTCACCCTAGATATCGGCATTCCTCCGTAGGGACTTTAGCATTTCTATCCTCCGCATTATTCCAGGAATCTGTAGTAAACAAGCTGGGGTGGTGGTGTGGCCGATCTCCCGCCCTGGACATGTTCCGTAAACCAAAGGTTGACGATCATGCCACCATTCGCTGTATTCACTACGCACAGATGTATAATGAGCGAAGGACGTCGAATTCAGGTCCGAGATCAACAATGACTGACAGAATTGTCTAAGCCCATCACTTCTGACCGATGACTGTAGGGAAATAACGTCGGTCGGTCTCGTAGAACTCTCGGGACCCTCGGGCATTCTCTTGACACTCCCCAACAACTCGTCCATATTCTAGAAGTGATTTACCGCAATCCACGTCAAATGTCGTGTTTGTCTGTGAAGAAATCCCCACTACGGGGTTTTTCTCTCGGGCGGTTCATGCGTGATACGAACCAGGAACAGGCTTCTTAATCGAAGCTGAGAGTTGGTCTGGTCATCGATTACACCATCTGGACGTAAATGATTAGTGAAGCGAGAGATGATAAAGCACTGGCCAGTATTTTGTTACATTGTTCAGTAGATGCTCAGTTATGGCCAACTTATTAATTCTCGAAATTGTGTTTCAACCCGTCAGGTGTCCCTGAGTACAAGAGGTATGAAATCAAGACAACAACATAATTTCTTTGACACATAGTTCAGCACACCTTTCAGTATGATAATTTGTGTAAAAAGAAAACATCTCAGCTGCACCCATCCGCCAACCTTCCGCGCCCTCCGCCGTCATTATCGAAAGCTGGAGCCCGGGCCCGAGACGGACTCCACATACAACGATCCCAAGGTACCTGAGGCGTGCCCACCACCGCAGATATAATACCGTTGAAGAAAAATCCGCTACATGGTATCAACACCAAGCCTGGTTCAAATACAAAACCCCTCCACCAACATTCTCCCTTGCCCAATGGCATAGGGTACGTTTTCTATGACAGGAATATGTCTCATCTTTTGCCCTATGCCCTCTGCCGCAGCCATGCGCCGTCGCACTGCATATGTAGGCTCCCCCTGCTCGGCTTTGGCAAACGCCATCCCCGAACCTCCAGGCGAGCTTTGGCTCGGCTACCGACGTCCTGAAGCGGCTGCGGCTATCAACCGGCCTTGACGTCCTCCCATCTTACGACTTGACTTAGGTTGTGCGAGGGACAAAAACCACCTACCCCCAACAAGTTGTAACCCTCCCTCACATTCACCTGCCTGTTTGTTACGATCGCGATCCTGTCGCATTGCTCTGGGTCCAAGTGGTTCCCTCGGCTTGCCTCAACTCTTCTTACAGACATCAATGCCTCGCTTTGGACATTCAACAGCCTCAGTTTCTATTTATGCTCTCGGACATCAATTTGCGGCGGCCTGACAATCAATCTCCCCAGCGTTTCAACATAGCTTGACACACCAACAAAGACAACAGGCCTGAGCGATCGGACATCACAAGCAAAGTTTCGCAGATCCTCTTGTATCTCGCATCGTCATTCATTACTCTACTTAACAACAACAACAAGTTGGATCGACACCACCCAAACACCGACTGGCAATCCAGGACATGGCAATCATGTTAAAACCTGATCACTGGCCACCTCCACGATAACAGATGCGCCTTCAGTCAGAGTCATCAAGAGCCCAGACCTTGACCAACGTGAACAGCGTGGAGGGGCATTGGAGTCACTCAGCGCAATCTCGCCATAACTTGGTCCATCATGTTGAGACAAGCAAAGCATGCCTGGGCTTTGGGCATGTCGTGGTGCTTCCCAAAATGACTGGGCATTTAGCACCTTCATAGGTTGCTTTCCAGTGCCGGTTCGCGAAGTCCCAGGACAGTCAGTCTCGGGCAAGAGTTCTATCAAGCAACTACTTGCAGCCCCATTTTGATCGCAATAGAGGACAAGTCGCCGATACATCCATGGCATTTTGTGGCCAACCCAGCACCTCACCTCGCAATACTTCATCACTAGTTGAATCGATATATCCAACAATCTCATCACAGTCAACACATCAGAAGTCACGATAGTAAAAGGGCAAGGCAAGGCAAGGCACAGCAAGGCTTGTTTCAAATATCTCATTGACTGGTATGTAAAGTCTTCTTCCATCTCTTTTTAACCTCGCCTCTATTCCCATCCTGTCTGGTTCATGCCAGATGTAAACAAAATTAATAGCCGTTAACACGTCAAGCAGATTATGGAAAACAAAAAAGCCTTATCACGGAGGCTCGCTCAACAGAGTACCAGAGGCCACCGACTAAAGCGTGTGGCATAACATGACATAACAAGAGTTACCACAGCTGATCTTTGGCGTTAAAGTTTGCACAAAGCAGCTGAGTTAGTATACTCAAGTCACTCAAGTACCGCAATCATTTACAAGTGCAATGCCGACGACGAGCACTTCATGGTCGAGATATGCATCTTAGCCTATTCCAAACCCTCAAATGACAATGCTTGCAAATCATACACAAGTGTGCACATGATTACAGATGCGTCTTGGCATCAGCAAAGCAAAGAGGGTTATAGATACGCTGCTTGATGTAGGTGGTCAGGGCAACATCACCCCACTCCTCCCACTCAGCCCATTGAGACTCAGGAAGTTCAGAGACACCACCACGTCGAGCGGCCTTCATGACCTCGCGAGCGACAATGACACTAGCATCACGGACACGCTCAATGCGGGGGTATATGAGGCCCTTGTGAACCTCATCGGCATTTAGGGAGCCAGCCAGAGCAGCGGCAGAGGTGTAAACCATCTCGTCGGTAACACGAGAAGCCTTGGCCAGGATGGCACCGAGACCCAGACCAGGGAAAATGTAAACATTGTTGCCTTGGTTGGGGTGGTAGACCGTGTGGTGAGTTTCGTCACCAAACTTGGCCTTGACGGGGTTGAAGGGAGAGCCAGAAGCGAAGAGGACAGTGCCCTCGGTCCACTCAATAGCCTGCTCAAAGGTGCACTCAGCCTTGGTGAGAGGGTTGCTGAGAGGGAAGAGAATGGGACGGCGCTCAAGGCCACCCTCCTGAACAGAGTGCTTGAGAGCACGGACAACAGGCTCGGTGAAGACGCCGAAGGTTGCAGTAAGACCAACCAGGGCACTGGGCTTGACATACTCGATGACTTCCTCAAGAGTGCGGTACTGCTGACCATTGTTGTCAGTTCGAGCGAAGTACTTCTTGTGCTCAGCCAGGCGATCACCACGGTCTTTAGTAACAAGACCCTTGGTATCGACGAGCCAGAACTTGTCGCGGGCGGCAGCTTCGCTCAATCCACGGCGTGTATAGTACTCAACGAGCTGTTTGGCAACACCGACACCAGCAGAGCCGGCGCCCATGAAGACAAGCCGCTGTTCCTCGATTGGAACACCAGACTGCTCAACAGCGCCAATATATCCACCCAACACAACGGCACCAGTTCCCTGGATATCGTCGTTCTATCAAAATAATGTCAGCACCGAACTTTCATCAAGTTCATCGGTTCACTTACGAAGCATCGGTATTGGTCTCGGTAACGGTCGAGATAACCAAAGGCCTTCTCACTGTCGAAGTCCTCGAATTGGACAACCATGCTGGGGAAAACCTCGCGGGCAGCTTCCATAAACTCATCCATGAAAGCCTGCTGCTCAGGGTACGAAGGTCGCTTTTGTCGCAGACCCAGGGTAGAAGGGGTCTTTCAGGTTCTCCTCGTTGTTGGGTACCGCAGTCAAGGACAATGGGAAGGGTCTTGGAGGGGTGTATACCAGCAGCGCCGGTGTAAAGAGCAGGCTTTCCGATCTGGTTGTTCTTGGTTAGGAGGTATTTTTCAAGTGTGGTTTGCGATCGACTTACAGAGATACCGACACCGTGATACCGAGATCACCCAGACCAAGGATGCGAGAGCCATCGTGACGACGCAAATCTCAGGATCCTGGCAAGGCCAGTTTCGGAGCATAGCACGGATGGACTTTCGCTGCTTGATGGAGATGTACAGAGCCTCGGGGCGAGTGTAAATGCTAGAGTATTGCAAGCAGACATCACCGATTGTGGGGGTATAGACGAGGGGCATGAGCTCTCGGATGTTGTCGATGAGGAGACGATAGAAAAGGTCGGTGTTTTGGTCCCTTGAGAGTGGACAGGTAAAGGTACTTGTCGATAGGTGTCTGGCGGGTCTGAATCATCTTCATGGCTCGGGCGCACTGGGTCTCGAAGCTCTCCATAGTGTGGGGGAGGAGACCAGTGAGGTTCTTAGAGGCGCGTTCCTCGGGTGTGAAGGCAAGTCCTGCACGAAGAATTGTTAGCATGCTTCAAAGGAAAGTATGATAGCTGGTGATGAAGGAATTCGTGAAGAGCGACGGACACCTTCCATGACTACAAGTGGTAGCAAGGCCACTGGCGCCATGGTGGTGACAACAAGTGTTGTCGCAATTGACAAGGTGGAATGGGACGGCTTACCCTTATTCCAGAGAGGTTCTCGGACAATCTGGTAGCCGGCAGCATTGGACTCGTCAACATATTCAGGTGTTCGGTCCTGCTTGACCTCGGCATAGTGGTCTTGGACGTAGCCACGGTGTTGATCAAGGGCGGCCATCTTGATTTCTTGTTCGATCTTGGAAAGGTCGACGGGGGACATTGGATTGGAATCTGTAAGTCTTCGTCTAGAAAGACATGGGGAGGTTAGATATAGTTATAGGCAACGGGAAGGAGGGGTCGGAGGACGGGAGGGGGGTACACACGGGGATGATGTTGTTGATGATCTAGAGCGAGGCGTGGCAATTTCAGAGCTGGCGGTACTATGAGGGGACGAAGACGCCATGGACATAGACAATGGGAGATGGGGTGATGAGAACGGAAAGAAAGATGAATAGGAGAGCCTGGGGTTTGAGGGTCGAGGGCGGCGATTATTAGTAGTCGCCGTGAGAACAACGGCTGGGGGAACAGTAGACGAGCGGGTGGAAGCACGGGTCAAAGTAGACGATGTCGCGGAGCGCAAGGGGCCACTAGCGAAGAAAAGTCGGTTTAAGACGTTTTGGGCGGAACCGGGTCCCGAAGGCGAGGCCACTGTCATGGTCGAGAGCGTTTGGCCCATGTTTGGGTTTGGGTATGGCAATGGTACCGTACCTCAGATGAGAAACTCGAAGAGATACCGGAGTATGGGGGAGAGGGAGCAGGGGTAAGCTCGGGGAACGGGGGTGCGTCTTGTTGGGTGGTGTAGGGCAGACAGGACAGGGCAGGGAAATCAGTAAATGAATCAAGGGATTGTGATGCAACAAACGTTGCGGCCGACGCTTATCTGATGCTGTGAGGTGTGTAAGAATGAGATCGTGAGTGCGTTTATGCAAATACTGCTGCTTGGCGTGTCTTGTCCTCGTAGGAAGGGGATATTAACTGCAACAGGCGCAGCACCAGCCAATTTTTTGCGAAACCAAACCCAAAATTTTTGGGAGGTTGAGGACGACAAGCGATGACAATGACGGAGCAAGACGGATGGCAACGGACGGACAAAAAGCGGTTTCACTTTTTTCTCCAGAAATACGCCCTTGTCACCTTGAGAGTGGACTGTTAGCCATGTAATTCGGTACCGGTACACTACTAGGGCGCCAACGAAAAGTCTACGGCGCGACCGAGTAAACGTAGCAGATCCTTGCAGCTTTTCATTCGATGAGAAGGATAGGGAGGGGATGAGGTAACCTCTGAAATACGGGAGACATGATGGGGATAGATCGTGGGTGTGAGAAATAGCATGGGCGTGTAGCAAGTAACATCCCTCTCACAATTCGAATTCCCAATGAGAACTCGAACTGAACTGGATGAATTGAGCTTGACTTGAGGTCAACAGATCAACTGCAGTACAAAACACCTGAGCTGTTATGGATGGGGATAACCGCATGGGGGAATTTTCTTTCTTGGGCATTGGGGCTGAAAGGTGAGTAGAGGGTGGGACCAGTGGGAGCACTAGCTGGGATCCCGCGTGGAACGCAGGAGGATTGGGGATATTCATGTATCGGGGGAACTAGCGGGTGACTTGTGGGAAGATGTATCTTTCACCTAGTCCTCTTTGGCTGTGACAGAAATCTGGCTGATACGTACCTTGCTGGGGAGATGGAACTGAGACGAGGACCCTGGCTGCGGAAGCTACAGGTTGAGCTTCTGTCTTCTTTCCTCTTGAGGCAGGACTCTAACTCGCCAAATACTGGGGGAGCTTGGCAACTGTTTCGGTATTAGAAAGACTCCCGAACATGACTTATTCAAACTTACCTCTATCTTTCCGTGTCTATGAGTCACTCGACTTTTTGAATTACGTCCTCTGCTCGGTGGCTTTGACTGTGGAGAAGCAGAGCCTGTGTGCCCCTATGGACGTGCGGGTGAACGTCCGCTTCACGATGCGTTGCGCTGGGATGTGAGATGTTGTCGAGTCCTTAGACGATCAGTGATATGACCACTTTCAAGAGCATTCCACATGCGCATCTCGGTCAAAAGAAACCAGATGCAGACACTCGGCGAAACAATCCATAAAATCAATCTCTCGTGGGTTATAGGTCGATTTACCTTGGTGAGGCTCAGTAAGGACACCGGTGTAGGTATGTGTAAATGGGCGCAGAAACCACTTGACGATGGTCCAGATGGTGTGATGGTGG
>NC_030990.1:1514157-1521962 GCF_000149955.1 Fusarium oxysporum f. sp. lycopersici 4287
ATAATCAGGACTTTTTGGTGATTTTCCTTTGTTTCCTACCGTTTTATATGATTTTTACTTATCGTTTCTATACATGTTCTCCGCGAAAACGCAATATCGAAGTGTTTCTCTGTTGCTATCAACAACAGAAGAAGAATCCACGCCAGTTTTCTTGCCTGCTCTTGCAATATGTTTTCGAGCATTGTGCTAAGGTTGCGGAGACTTGTGGGGCACTATCTCAAGCTGGTAAACGTAGCAATTTACAACAGGAACATCTGTCCTGCAATAGTTATGTACATATGAGAATCTCGCTGTTCCAATTTCGATTGTTTCTCTTGTTGCTCACAGGCAAAGCAGTACAGGCAACTCTCTAGATACAAATCATACCACTCGTCAACGGCCCGACCCTTCGAGGCCGAGAAAGGGGTACGGAGTTGGGAGGATATCATGCGGCCATGTGAAATGCGAAGAGAAACCCTAGTAATCGGGACGATATTGTCCCTTACTGGGTTCAGGGTCTGACAATTATTGATACATCTATCTATGAACTGACTTGTCTCAATGTTCGTATCATTAACAGCACAGACTCTAGAGTCTCATTCCGCTCTTTTCTGTGCTGCAGTTATCAGTAAGAAGTAATGCCGTTGGAAAGAAGTGCGACTGATCCACGCACACTAGACCTGCATGCGCTGCCGTGTTACTTGCTTTTGCTGAGATTGGATCGATTGCCATCATCTCGCGTCTCCCCCATGCTTAGGCATACGGTGAGCTGCATTGTTATTCTCATTTTGCGTCGTACGTAAGATACGGTCAGCAAAGTTCATGTGCCTGCAGCGCCATGGCCACAACAGATACCTATCTTTAGATGCTTACCAACGCATCTCGTAAATGGGGTTCTCACAGGCCGACTCACCGAAATTCACTCTGGCCTGAAATTGACGGGAAATGAGTGTCTGGCAGTGTGTGCTCAGAGTGCTGCCGTTTCCCCAACGGTTTGCTGTAGGAGAAGTGGCATTACGTATCAGATACACTCTGCAACCCTGGAAACTTACTGCCATCAGTCATTTAGTGAAAATTTGTTCCAAAGAGGCAATAGCTCATGCGCATCCCTCATCCTCTACCCAGGTATCAAGTTTTGTTGATTCCTCCTGATGGTGATACCTGATTTCACCTCAGACTCAAATCACAAATCATTTCAACAAACCTCCTTGGGCTCAGATACTGTTTCATTTGCTATTCCGCATGCACGTCTTGGGCTCCGCCTCCCTGGGTCAGACGAAAACTAGGGAATGTCTCCCGACTTCAATAACTCAGTTTCTATCAAAAGTCTTCCGACTTTGCCCGAGTGGATGCCCTCACTAGCGCCCATCCAGCCCAGAAGCAATCCCGCGGGTCAGGCAGGAAGCGCTGAACCACCCCGGCCTCAGGCCGTCTTCCCGAAATGTGATCCACTGGCTCCCCAGGCTGCAGGAGACCTGTCCGGGAAGGCATCGCAGAGCCTAATTTCATGCATTTATCAGAGTTTAGCGGATACTTTGCTGATGTACATGTGGATAGTGGAGATCGACAAATGGATCCAGCGGGGAAGGTGCGAGACAGGGGCATGCTCGGGTACGCCTAACCTCTAGAGGTTCAAGGTCTCGCGCGTCTCACCACGGAATCTCCAGGAAGGTGACCCCACTTCTCTCTCACCATGCCTGACCTTTTTTTTTTCTTCTTCCCTTCACCTGAGTTCCACTCGGTCCCTGGCTAAAATTGAGTTAGGTCAATTGATTCCAAGGGGTTTTCTCTTTTGGCCTGGAAGCATTGGTAATCATTGAGTTACCATTGCTGTGCCAAAACTGTCGACAGTTTCTCAACAGTATTCGCTACTACAACTCGTGACTTTCTTTCCCAACTCAAATTGAGTCATTCAGCTCACACAAGATGAGACGATTGATAGAAAGTTAGCCTTGAATCATCCAGACAGCCCGCCTATTGGGTGCCATGCCGTCACCCCGCATTCGTCTATACTCTCCAGGATCTTGTTGACTTATCTGGATCGGGGCTTTGTCAAAACGTCAACAAAAATTTATGTTACTGAACTGAAACTCAATAACTCCCCAGCACAATAAGCCTCCATGCATATGATGACACATATAATCACAAGTCCAAGCCACGGCATATGATGTTTGTGTTCTCGGACAAGCTTCGGCCTCTGTACCATCGTGACTTTACATCCATCCGGACGTTGTTGGTGTTACCCTGGAGTATTTCGGCACTAGCAAGCATTCACTTTTGATGTTCACGGGCAACCCTCCGCAACGCCGAGTTACCTACTATGCTTTCCTAGCATACATGTTTCGCGGGATATATGTCGGTATCACGGTATCTGGACCGTTGTGGCATATCAAATCAGCTACTCGATGGACGAGGATCGACAAACTAAATTCACAGGGTAGCAAGTAATGGCTAGTCTTGCCGAAATGGACATGTCCAATAGAAAGCCAATCCATTATGGCAGCTTTGAGTATCTTCAACGTTAACAAGCCTAACAATGGCTGGAAATAAGCCACTGGTATCCGAGATATCAACCACATCATATCAGCAAGTGCCTGACCCTGGTTCACTTCGGCCTAGGAATCCGACATATTTCTGTTGGGAACTACAACCCTTGTTGATCTGCCTGGTGTTTGAAGAGCAGCATCCTCTTGGTTTCATATACTCTCAAATTATAGATCGGCTTGCCTCGGCCAAGCTGAGAATTGTCCTCGTCTGACTTGGCTGTACAGCTTAGGAGGTCATCCAAGCAAGCAGAAGAAAATTCCCGTCCCCGCATCAGGACTTACACCATCTCAGGAGGTTGGATTGCAAGAATAAACCGATAGTTCATGTGATGCGTAAGCCTAGCTCCAAGTATATCACCAAATCTTTGCCGAAGAAACATCATGGTTGTTGGACAGCTAGATACCAGCCAGACTGGGATAGCTCGTTCACTGCACACCCCGAGCTTCTTTCGACATCAATCAATATTTGGACATTCATCATGTTCCGTTTCTCCGACCCTCCTCACACTCCCCGAGCTCCCTTTAGAACGAAGAGCTACCCCGCCTCACATGTCTTTAACTCCAGGAACCAAGACATGGGCAACTATTGCTCTAATGAGTAAAAACAAACGTCACTTGCAACCACATTCTTCAAAACGGCTTCGCTTAGCATAAACGAATACACCCCTCTACGGATAGAGAGTCTAACAAGTTCAATTTAAACCCCAGAGAATGTCTGAGGCGTGTTCCTTTTATAAGTTAGCTCGTGCCTACCTCGTGCCCACTCACGGACAGGTACCGAGCGTGCGGCTCCGTGCTAAATATGTCTACTCCATAGAACTACCTGACCTTGCCTTACCTTGAGAACCCAGTGCTATCATTGACGCAACATATCCGTCTGACATCTGGGGAAGTCCCGTTGCCGTTCGTCCTAGCTTCCATCCAGCTGTCTGGTGTGAAGCCTCCCTTCCCCCAGATTATCTTGCTCCACCAAACCTTGTCCCTGACGCCACCTTATGACTCCTACAATTATTTGCCTACTTGCAATTACACGAGTATTCATTGTCACAAGCCATAAGTGCCTGGAGAACTCGCAAAAGAGTCACAGCATCCCGATATCGGGCCATCAGCTCTGCTCGTACCTTAAACTTAAGCTTGCTCGCAGCCTGCACGTGGTGAACATATCCTCGGCATAAGTAAATTTGATACACTTGTTTGCTTGTGACTGCATTGGGTATTGATACACAAAAAAAAATCCAAAAAAAAAAAAAAATCGAATTACACAAATAATTACAACATCAGCCATCGGGCATAATTAGCTGTCGAATGCTGTGATTCTTTTAGCAACCTTCCTTATGTCAAATGTTGCTTGTTGACGTCGTTTGCTCCCAAAACACCGTCAGTTATAAATCTCCAAAATACGTACACGAAAGCAATGCATTTATGCCCTTTTTCTGTATGCCGTGAGATCCCTGCCACGTTCTCCAATCCACGATATTTCTTCTCATGCCCGTCCACTCATTTGGCGTTCTCTTTACCTGCCTCGGTCACCTTCCGGGACGCCGTCTCGATCTTGCCCATAGCGTTGTCATCCTGGAGGCTCCACCAATGCCGCAGACCCTTGGCGTATTCGATCTCCTCTGGGGTAATTTCTATAGGTGGACCCTTGACCTGTGTAAGAATCTCTCGTTCGTTGTATTTCGAGACTGCCCAGGACGAGCCATCTTCTGAACGGACGCCGAAGCCACGGCCCTTCATTGACACCACCTTGACCCGCCGGAGGAGGATAACATCCCCGCTCTCGACATCCGGTAGTGATGTTAGATGGGGCCGGAAAATATGGGCCACTCGGACCTGGGTCGGCGCGGTCGACGGATCAGTCAGACACAAAGTGAGCATGAAATCCCGAGGGCCGTGCTTCGGTCGGTGTGGAGGTGGTGGTGATTGTGTTATTACAGCAAGAATATCCGTCATCTTGTCGATTGAGTTTCTGCTGAGCATTTTAAGCGACAGAAAGTCGGGCAAATTCGTTCGCAGGCTTTTGACCAGCTGTATTTTCAGAGTTTTGACATCCTCTTCTTCAGGCACAGTCGCTGTAGAGCCAGCAATGGAAGGTGATTTAAGCGAGGCGAACGACAGATTCGGGGACTCATCCTGCCGGTGAAAACTTCGCGATACCGAGCGAGTTTCACGCCTAGGGGTCTCTCGCTTTGGATCTGGAGTCTTTTGACTTCTAGTCTGTCGAGTCGATGGACTTGACCCCTTAGCAAGCAATATGCTAGGGTCACCGTGGTCATTTCTCGGACGCAGCACTCGCTGGGATCCTGGTGAATTGTTGTCCACGCTGTGAATACTCTCATCGTCGGTTGCTTTTCTCTTCCCTTTGTTCTTTGTATCTGCCTGCACCGAGCCACCTGCCAATTGGATGCTGGGATCGTCGTGGTGCGTTTTACTTCGTGTCTTGCTGCTTGATGTGGCTGGACTGCTAGGCTTGCTGCCACGGTCCGTGGTCTTCAAGGTGGGTGTGGGTGTGGCTGTGATAAACGCCAGGCTAGGATCGTCGTGGCCATTCCCACCTGATGATTCAGTTGGCCTGTGTCGCCGAGGTCGCAAAGACTTGGCGACAATGATCTCAGATGCTGCCTCAGCGTCTTGGGGAGATCCTATAAGCGACCTATCAGCCGGTCCGGTGTGGTCAGGCGATCTGGTTTGCGACAATACTGTGGACAAAGCAGGATCCGTAGGAAGGTGTGTTTCGGATCGCATGGGAGATTGTTGTAATATTTCGGCCATGATCTGATCCTCTGGGCCTTCATCCTCCTCCTCCGTCATCTGGTGGGCATGAGTGACGACACTCAGTGTGTCGACTGTTTCGACCTCAATCACCTGTTGTGTGCCACCGGGAGTGGGAAGATGTTCGACAGAACTGTCATGCGAGAATTTGATGCTGTCTTCCGGAGGGGTCTGGACTTCTGGGTTCTGTGTTGGTGGAGGGGAAATTTGGCCACCATTTTCAGGCTGTGCCCCATCGCTTGCCTTCTCAACTTCATCCCTTTCGGCTTGGTACAAGGCATTCACCATTTGAGAAGCTGGTTTAGTTGCCACCTCTGACAAGTGGTCCGATATGTTTTCATGCGTTTCAGGATGTTCAAGATCTTGGGATGCCTGAGATTCGATATTTTCCTGAATCTCGAAAGTCACAGATTGACCCTCGCCGGACAACGGCACCGTTTTGCGAAAATTCGACGATCTCGCATCATCGCATAGGGTCTCTTGTGGCTGTTGAGATGGTTCTTGGGAATGTGTTAATGCTTCGTAAGGAGCTTCCGTGGTCGCGGCGTATACTTGTTCGCTAGTATCAACGTTGACCTCAAGAATTTCCGTTGTTGGAGTAGGTCTGCGAGGTGGTTCATCAATGTCCATGGCTTCGACTGTCACTTCAGGCCCAACTGCTGTCTCGTCTAGCGGTTTCGTCTCAGCAGATTGAGCAGAGGCAATATCCTTTTTCTCGTGCGCTTTTGCTTCTCCTTGCAGTGGAGGGGCATTCCCCATGTCGATATCGCATGCTTCCGTTTCCATTGGATTTGATTTCTTTCCAGCTTCGTAACCATGACATTGCAATTCTTCTGCGATGGGAAACTCCCGCGGGGCAGTTGAAGAGACAGGCGACTTTGCTTTGTCTATGATCTCGCTGTCACCCCGAACCTTGTTTGCACAAATGGTGGCCTCGGCAACTTCAGCTTCATTTTTGGTTGAGCCTTCAATATGAGATGTAGGAACTTGGCCCTCATTCATTGGACCCATTTGGCCGCTGTCGACCCTTTGTGTCTCTATTTCCTCCCCCTCCCTCTCCCCCTCCCCCTTGCTTAATGAAGACAGGGGCTCTTCGTCCGTATCGAACCGCGACAGACGCTGGTTTTCCTCTTCAGCCATAATCTCATCTGCTTTGGGGACTTCAGAATCTCCTTGTATCTTGGACATTGGTGCTGTTTTTGCCTCTTCTGCGCCAAGTGCTGATTTGCCGTCTTTATTTTTGACCTCTGCATCCATTGTTGTCTCTGGTTCTGGTTCTGGTTCTGGCGCTTCCTCATCTTCGGAATCTGAAAGCAGGTCGATGATAATAGGTTCCTTAGAAGCAAGGGTAGCGGAAGGGCGGGTGTCTGCTTCCTCTTCTGTACCATCTTCATCGTAGTAATAATATTCATCCGAGTCATATTCACCTTCCGCATCACCTTCCGACCCTTCGTACTTTTCTGCTTCGATGTCGGATCGTTGCTCGTACGTGTCAGGATATTCGTCGTCGAGGTATTCTTCTTGATTTACGACATCTTCATCGCCATCCGCGTCATCTTCATCGAGGTTCATGGTTTGTGTATCAGGGTCATTGGTATTTAGATCGGGTTCCTCTTCAGATGTCTCTATGTCGTCATCGTCATCGTGCGTGCGTGAGTACTTCCTTAAGTCGTAATCATCGCCAGGCTCATCACCACCATCGCGATAATACTCTGCTTCACTTGCCGGTTCCTCAAGTGTGGGTTCTGGAGATACGTTTGCGGTTGTGTTCATATCCGTGTTCTCTCGTGAGGGAGATAACTGGCGGTCTCTACTAGACCCCCGCGACCCTTGTTCTCTGAATGGCGAAGAGCTCAAGATTTCGACTGGATTCTCAGCGTCGCTACTAGCAACTACAGAGCGGGGTCCAGGGGATAGTCCTACAGCCCAAGCAGTCTCAGGCGGTTGCGAAGTCGCAGCGAATGTAGAGTGAAACGCTGGTTCAGCACCAAAAGGAGTTTGAGGGGGTAAAGAGGACTGTGGTTCATGACCAGCGAGACCCGCAAGAGCTTCTACAGCATTCTGAGGGGGATTTTCGGTCTCCAGGAACTTAGATGGATAATCTACCTCTCTTGGAACGAGACTGGGCGAATTCGTTACAATATTTCGAGCATTTTCTTCCGAAAAGTAACCCGTAGCCTGAGGAAAGAGTACGGTCTGTGGGGGGAAGCTGAAAGTCATATCGGTGTTCATGTTGCTTGGGGTATGACCCAGTAAATATTCGTCTGACCCCTGTGGGATCCCTTGAGGTGTTGTCGAGTCTTCTGTGAGTGGAAAAGACTGGTTCACAAGAGAGTCATCCCTTTCAAACGGTCTCGTTCGGGTAAATGGTGTGGGAGTCGTCTGTGTCAACCCAAACGCTGGTCTTGCTTCAGCCAAAACCTGCACACTGGCCATTGGAGTAAAGTCAACATATACTGTTTGACTACCTTGATCAACCAAACTTACGAGTCGGAGTACTGAATTATG